>NC_135811.1:81976931-82144663 GCF_964213995.1 Mustelus asterias | reverse complement strand
TGTGCTCTTAAGAAATGCAACTTAGTAGCTGTTGCAAGCTAGTGTCCTTTGTTTAGGAAAAGTGTTCTTTTCAAAAAGCCTTCAATACATGTGTGTTCAGCCGATGGCATTAGAATTAATTTAAAGGAGATTAAAACCTTGCAGCATCAATATTACAATATGGCATTTTGTGTATGAGAGCCTTTATTTCCTATATTTCCTGTTACTCGACTTTCATGACCTCAGTTGACCTGGATTAAACAGAGAGATGCTCGATAGAAAGAAAAGCAGGAAATATCCATCAGCATCTCAAATGAGACAAGAGGTTTAATATTTTGAGTCTGTTCTGATACTTTCGGGGAGGCAGGAAGAGAATGTGCTAGCAAGGGGAAGCACGGTGACACAGAGGTTAGCACTGTTGCCTCACAACACCAGGGACCTGGGTTCAATTCCGGCCTTGGGTCACTGTCTGTGTGAAGTTTGCACATTCTTCCCATATTTGTGTGGGTTTCCTGCGGGTGCTCCAGTCTCCTCCCACACTCCAAAGATGTGCGGGTTAGGTGGATTGACCATGCTAAATTGCCACTTAGTATCAGAGGGACTAGCAGGGTAAATACATGGGGTTACATGGAAAAGGCTTGGGTGGGATTGTTGTCAGCGCAGACTCGATGGGCTGAATGGCCTCCTTTTGACTGTAGGGATTCTATGTTTCTAACCAGGAAACCCAAAATTTAACACTGTTGATAATTCACAGACTCATCGAGCGGAATTTTCCAGCCTCGCTCGCCCCAAAGCTGGAAAATCCCGCCAGCTTTGCATGGTCCGTCCCCGCCCGCTACAATTCCTATGGTGGGCAGGACGGGAAAATCAAAGGGATATGGACCATGTAGAAGCACAGACTTGGTGGGCCGAAGGGCCTGTTCCTGTGCTGTACTGTTTTGTTTAACCACAGTGAAGATAATAATGAGAGGAGAGCAAGATTTCATAATTTATTTAAGGCCAAAATCTATAAATTGCTGCTGGTGATATTAGCACATGAACATCAAGATCCCATTTCTCCAATTTTACAGGCATGTTAAATATGATGGAGGGGGATTTTCCCATCCTGCCCACCATAGGAACTGTAGCGGGCGGGGGGCGGAATACTAGGCCATGCAAAGATCCCTTGACCTCGGGCGGGGTTTTCTAGTTTTGGGGCGATTGCGTCAGGATAATCCCGCTCGGAGACTGTGAATTATCAGCAACGTTAATTTTTGGGATTCCTGGTTAGAATCATAGAATCCCTACTGTGCAGAAGGAGGCCACTCGGCACCGACCACAATCCCACCCAGGCCCTATTCCCATAACCCCACGCATTTACCCTGCTAGTCCCCCTGACACTGAGGGCCAATTTATCATGGCAAATGCACCTAACCCGCACATCTTTGACTGTGGGAGGTGAAACTGGAGCATCGGGAGGAAACCCACGCAGAAACGGGGAGAATGTGCGAACTCCACACAGACAGTGACCTGAGGCCAGAATTGAACCCAGGTCCCTGGCGCTGTGAGGCAGCAGTGCTAACCACTGTGCCACCGTGCCGGCCCAAAGAACTCAATCAAGTTTGTGAGACACGACCTCCCCTTCACAAAACCATGCTGCTTATCGCTAATAAGCCTATTCCCTTCCAGATGTGAGTACATCCTGATCTTCCGCCATTATTATCTTGTGGTTTCGGAGCCGGAGTTGAATGTACAGCTCTGGGTCACTTTAATGAAAGAAGTAGTCTGTTCAGGGATTATAACAGAGAACATTGTGATAGCAGGAGAGGAGAAAGAGGGAACGCTGCATGACAGTAAGCAGAATGTGAATGATCGCAGGCATAGTGCATTAGTGAGTTGTTTAACATCACATGGGCATCTAATCTAACCTGATGTTAGCAGCTTCAATGCTGCTGGTGAAAATAATACATGATCAGGAACATTTGGTCCTCTGATCGTGAACATAGCACAAACATCACTACAATTTGATCAACAGAATTTGAGAGCCGCAGTTGTTATCCCAAAATGGGAGAGACCAAAGAAAATTCTAACTATGTGTCTCATCATTGTTTAATTAATGCATATTTTACAGTGCTGAATATAGATGCTAAATCCGTTTTCTATCCCGAGTGTCAATAGGCTGCCCTTATCTCTAGCTCTGTTTATTTGGTTAGAATAATACAGTTACTGAAGATCTGAGGCATCAGTGGTAATAACTGTCTGACAAACGGACAGGTCATTTGTCACGCTGCTACATTAGAAGATTTCATTTCTCCCCTTTCATTCAATTGGGCCCGAGGTCATGCCACTGGATCAAATTTTGTTCTTAATATTTACGAGGAAAGTATGCAGGAGAAAAAGCCTGGAATATGTTTCAGGATCAGGAATGGTTGAGGTGGGACTGCAGTAATGACGTGGGCACTGGATGTGTATACTTTATAGTTAAAGGAAAGAAAATATTTGTATTTCACTATCCCAGTGCTTCACAAAGTGCTTTACAGATAATGAAGTATTTTTTGAAGTGTAGTCACTGTGAGAATGTGAGAAATGTGACAACTGACTTGCGCACGGCAAGGTCCCACGAACCACAATGTAATAACGACAAGATGACCTGTTTCGATGTGTTGGTTAATGGTTAAATGTTGACTAGGACACCAGGAGAACACGCTGGGTACAAACTTACCGACTCGCCACATCGGTCCACGTGGCGAGCCAAGAAGATCGCGGGCGAAGATCTTGCCCTGTTTTGCCAGCGAGATCGCTGTGAAACCAATTGACATAAATATAGACAAACCTGGTGGTGGAAGGAGGAGAGCTATGCAAGGGGGAGGGGTAATGCAGGGGAAGATGCATAGGAGGTCCGCCAAGGGACTCATTAGGAGGGTCCTGATATCCCGATGCTGGCAGCCCGTGTTAGTGTTGGGGGAAAACATGCCTTCGATGATGGAGGGGAGTCTGATGTCCATGGGGGAGGAGTGGGGTGGGGGGAGATGGCAGAAGGTCTCCAGGTTCGCTGTCAGATTGGGGCACCCTGCGCAATGGCGCCTGAGCGCTCTGCAGCCGGCTTCACCGGTGTTCTTAGGCTCCCCCACCAACCCTCCCCCGCCGCCCCTTCACTGGCACAAAGCTCCCAGTTGACAGCGTGTTGGACGATTGCAGTGCCGAACTCGCCCAAAGATCCGGTATGGGACATTCCCATTTTCAGTGTGTGATCTTACCGGCCGTTCATGCCACACTCCCGCTGCAGCCAAGTCAGGTGTGACCTGTTTAAAAAAGACGGGTGGCACTTGAATCCCAGGGGGACCAATATCCTGGCGGGAAGGTTGGCTAAGGCTACTGGTGAGACTTTAAACTAGAAAGGTTGGGGGGAGGGAATCGAAATGAGGGGACTGAGAGCGAGGAGGTTAGCTCGCAAATAGATAAGGAATGTAGACAGGGTAAGAGGGAGGTTAGACGAGTGAGGGAGAAGGGAAGTGCTCAGGCTGAAGGTCTGAGATGTGTCTATTTTAATGCCAGGAGTGTAGTGAATAAAGTGGATGAGCTTGGAGCGTGGATTGCTGCTTCGAATTGTGATGTGGTGGCCATTACGGAGACTTGGATGTCTCAGGGACAGGACTGGGTGCTTCAGGTGCCGGGTTTTAGATGTTTCAGGAAGGACAGGGAGGGAGGCAAGAGAGGGGGGGGAGTGGCACTGTTGATCAGGGATAGTGTCACGGCTGTAGAGAAGGTGGACGCCGTGGAGGGACTGACTACGGAATCTCTGTGGGTGGAGGTTAGGAACAGGAAGGGGTCGGTAACTTTGCTGGGTGTTTTCTATAGGCCGCCCAATAGTAACAGAGATGTTGAGGAGCAGATGGGGAAACAGATCCTGGAGAGATGTAGGAATAACAGAGTTGTCGTGATGGGAGATTTTAATTTCCCAAACATAGATTGGAATATCCCTAGGGCTAGGGGTTTGGATGGAGAGGAGTTTGTTAGGTGTGTCCAGGAGAGTTTCCTGACACAGTATGTGGATAAGCCTACTAGAGGAGAGGCTGTTCTTGATCTGGTGCTGGCTAATGAACCTGGACAGGTGGAGGATCTCTCGGTGGGTGAGCATCTTGGGGATAGCGATCATAATTCTATCTCCTTCACGATAGCATTGGAAAGAGATAGGGTCAGGCAGGCTAGGAAAGTGTTTCTCTGGAGTAAAGGGAAATACAGTGTCATCAGGGAGGAAATTAGACGGGTAAATTGGAAGGAGGCATTCTTGGGGAAAAGTACCGAAGGAAAGTGGAGGATTTTCAAGGAATGTTTGTCTGGAGCTCTGCATGACAACGTTCCGATGAGACAGGGGGGTGTTGGTAGGGTACGGGAACCGTGGTGCACGAAGGTTGTGATGAACCTGGTGAATAAGAAAAGAGAGGCGTACAGAAGGTTCAGAGAGCTAGGAGGTGTTAAGGATTTAGAGGAGTATACGCGATGTAGGAAGGAGCTTAAGAAGGAAATTAGGAGAGCGAGAAGGGGTCATGAGAAGACCTTGGCGGGTAAGATTAAGGAGAATCCCAAGGCTTTCTACAAATATGTCAAGAGTAAAAGGATGAGATGTGAAGGCATAGGACCCTTAAAAGGTGAAGGGGGAAAAGTTTGTGCGGAACCGTTAGAAATGGCGGAGGTGCTTAATGAATACTTTACCTCGGTATTCACGGTGGAAAGGGATCTGGGTGGTTGTACTGCTGGATTGCGGAGGACAGAAAGGATCGAGCATGTGGACATAAAGAAAGAGGATGTGTTGGAACTATTGAATGGCATCAAGGTTGGTAAGTCGCCGGGACCGGATGGGATGTACCCCAGGTTACTGTGGGAGGCGAGGGAGGAGATTGCGGAGCCTTTGGCGATGATCTTTGCATCGTCGATGGAGACGGGAGAGGTTCCGGAGGATTGGAGGATTGCGGATGTGGTCCCTATATTCAAGAAAGGGAACAGGGACAGCCCGGGAAATTACCGACCGGTGAGTCTAACCTCAGTGGTTGGTAAGTTGATGGAGAGGATCCTGAGAGACAGGATTTATGATCATCTAGAGAAGTTTAGTATGATCAAAAGTAGTCAGCACGGCTTTGTCAGGGGCAGGTCGTGCCTTACGAGCCTGGTTGAGTTCTTTGAAAATGTGACCAAGCACATTGACGAAGGAAGAGCGGTGGATGTGGTCTATATGGACTTCAGCAAAGCGTTCGATAAGGTCCCCCATGCAAGACTTCTTGAGAAAGTGAGAGGGCATGGGATCCAAGGGGCTGTTGCCTTGTGGATCCAGAACTGGCTTGCCTGCAGAAGGCAGAGAGTGGCTGTGGAGGGGTCTTTCTCTGCATGGAGGTCAGTGACCAGTGGAGTGCCCCAGGGATCTGTTCTGGGACCCTTGCTGTTTGTCATTTTCATAAATGACCTGGATGAGGAAGTGGAGGGATGGGTTGGTAAGTTTGCTGACGACACCAAGGTAGGTGGTGTTGTGGATAGTTTGGAGGGATGTCAGAAGTTGCAGCGAGACATAGATAGAATGCAAGACTGGGCGGAGAAGTGGCAGATGGACTTCAACCCGGATAAGTGTGTAGTGATCCATTTTGGCAGATCCAATGGGATGGAGCAGCAGTATAAAATGAAGGGTACCATTCTTAGCAGTGTAGAGGATCAGAAGGACCTTGGGGTCCGGGTCCATAGGACTCTTAAATCGGCCTCGCAGGTGGAGGATGCGGTCAAGAAGGCGTATGGCGTACTAGCCTTCATTAATCGAGGGATTGAGTTTAGGAGTCGGGAGATAATGCTGCAGCTTTATAGGACCCTGGTTAGACCCCACTTGGAGTACTGCGCGCAGTTCTGGTCACCTCATTACAGGAAAGATGTTGAAGCCATTGAAAGGGTGCAGAGGAGATTTACAAGGATGTTGCCTGGATTGGGGGGCATGCCTTATGAGGATAGGTTGAGGGAGCTTGGTCTCTTCTCCCTGGAGAGACGAAGGATGAGAGGTGACCTGATAGAGGTTTACAAGATGTTGAGGGGTCTGGATAGGGTGGACTCTCAGAGGCTATTTCCAAGGGCTGAAATGGTTGCTACGAGAGGACACAGGTTTAAGGTGCTGGGGGGTAGGTACAGGGGGGATGTCAGGGGTACGTTTTTCACTCAGAGGGTGGTGGGTGAGTGGAATCGGCTGACGTCGGTGGTGGTGGAGGCAAACTCGTTGGGGTCTTTTAAGAGACTTCTGGATGAGTACATGGGATTTAATGGGATTGAGGGCTATAGATAGGCCTAGAGGTGGGGATGTGATCGGCGCAACTTGTGGGCCGAAGGGCCTGTTTGTGCTGTGGCTTTCTATGTTCTATGTTCTATTAAGTCAGAGAATCCGGCGCCCAGCCAAATCTCCGTTCACTGCAGCGGGATGGGAAAATCCCACCGGTGTGAAGGACTGTAACATTTCGACCACAGGCTTTTAGACACATTTTTGGAAGGTCACCCCCTCTTTCCCTGCTTCAAATGGTGCCTTTGGATCTTTGTACACAGAAGAGGGCTGACATGTCTTGAGCGGAACGGGCAGAATTTTCCTAAAAAACTGCAACATGTCATTTTTGGCGAGAATATTGGAACGATTCCTGTCGGCCCCGGTGCCGCAAACTGGATCACTATCTTGAGGCACTTTGAAAATGTTTTTCCCACATGAAAAATATTGCGATTGATTTGCCTGCCATGAGGGTCATTTGAGCGCTTTACCCAAGGGGGTGCTGCAGTTAAGCGGCCCCACAGCCTTGATCTGATCCAAGCCAGAAGGATGGCAACAAGGAAACTGGCTCCTCAATTCATGGAGGGAGCCCTCGCCCATATGTTGGATGCCATGGAGGCGAGTTGGGCAACAACTTACTCTCAGGTTGGCAAGAGGCCCTCCAACAAGGTCACAAATCTTACCTGGGAGATGGTGGCAGCACTGCCCAGTGCCACAGACTGACCAAGAGGATGGGAGTGCAATGTTGGAAGAAGATGAATGATCTTTTCCGATCAGTCAGGCTAAATGTTCCCTGTCTCCCTTTGGCACTCCACCCTTCTGTCACCCCCACAATGTCACCTGGAACCCACAAGCCGCTGCCACCTCACATGTTCTCAGCACCCGACTTCCCGCCATCATTCTCAAACCCCACCCCATTACCCTGGCATTCCTCATCAGAACCCCTACTTGCTTAGATGCAGTGTCCACACATGCCAATTGTCATCAACCTCTTACTCAACAGAGGTCCAGCTCTGACCAGCGGTGTGCCCCAGGGATTGGTGCTGGGATTTGTTGTTTATATTAATGATTTGGATGAGAATTTAGGCGACATGGTTAGTAAGTTTGCAGATGATATAGAAGTTAAAATGCTCAGATTGAAGTTTCATAGTTTGGAAGCTAAATTGTACGGAAGCTAAACTGTTCAAATTAAAGTTTGATGCCTCTTCTGCACACTTTTAAAAATGTTTATCAGCTTGCAGACCTTCAAAGGAGTCAGTGTCTGCTTTTCAGCATGAACAGGCTAATCTTCACCTGCGTAGGCCCCATAACATTCTGCTTTTCGGCTTTCACCAGAGGGTGAGCAAGACCAGATTTTTCCATAACAAATACCAAAGGTGAGATATGGGGATATGATATGCAAATGAAGAATTAGCAGAAGTCAGTTTTTCATTAAATGAGAAAGGGCAAAAAGCCAGGATTTAATTGGCGAATATGTATGCAAATGAAGGATTAGAGAAATTGCTTGTTTCTGATTTGCTGTAATTGACTATAATTGCTGAGTTGTTTTTCTGTATCTTCAGAAACACTTACAGGACAACTGCAGGGTGGTTCTCCTTGTGCACACGTCATTAAAGGCCTCGCATTGGATTATGCATGGTGTCTAGTGCTGTTTGTATTCAAGTCGACTAAGAGTGCCTAAGGTTGCTGGTACCCAGGATCTCTGACAAGATTGGTGGCATAGTGGACAGTGAAGAAGGTTATCTAGGATTCCAAAGGGATCTTGATCAATTGGGCCAGTGGGCTGACGAATGGCAGATGGAGTTTAATTTAGATAAATGTGAGGTGATGCATTTTGATAGATCGAATTAGGGCCGGACGTACTCAGTTAATGGTAGGGCATTGGGGGAGTTATAGAACAAAGAGATCTAGGAGTAGATGTTCATAGCTCCTTGAAAATGGAGTCACAGGTGGACAGAATGGTGAAGAAGGCATTCAGCATGCTTGGTTTCATTAGTCAGAACACTGAATACAGGAATTGGGACCTCTTGTTGAAGTTGTATAAGACATTGGTAAGGTCACACTTGGAATACTGTGTACAGTCCTGATCACCCTATTATAGGAAAGGATATTGTTAAAGTTTAAAGAGTGCAGAAATGATTTACTAGGATGCTACCGGGACTTGATGGTTTGAGATATAAGGAGAGGTTGGATAGACTGTGATTTTTGTTCTCTGGAGCGTAGGAGGCTTAGGGGCGATCTTATAGAGATCTATAAAATAATGAGGGGCACAGATCAGAGAGATAGTCAATATCTTTTCCCAAAGGTAGGGGAGTGTAAAATTAGAGGGCATAGGTTTAAGATGAGAGGGGAGAGATACAAAAGGGTCCAGAGGGGCAATTTTTTCACTCGGAGGATGATGTGTCTAGAAAAAGCTGCCAGAGGCAGTAGTGGAGGAGAGTACAATTTTGTCTTTTAAAAAGCATTTAGACAGTTACATGGGTAAGATGGGTATAGAGGGATATGGGCCAAATGCGGGCAATTGGGACTAGCTTAGTGGAAAAAACTGGGCGGCATGAACAATTTGGGCTTATGGGCCTGTTTCCATGCTGTACACTTCTACGACTCTATGCCTCTATGACTCACATTATCCACTTTTGTGTCCCTACAGGAAGAGATAGCCCACAACCAGAGATAGAGAGGGAAAATGGGTGGTGGAGTGCCCGAGCTAAGCATCCTGACTCCATTTGAGGAGAGGGTCATGGAGTGCGCAGGGGAGGAGCAGGAGTGAGCCTGCGCTGAGAGCGAGATAGGCCGGCAAAGGGAAAGTGAGGAGCCACTGCTCCTTCATCCAGATGAACAGTCTCGGGGTGAGTGCTTTGTTGATTTTGAGAGTGTGGGCAGCTGACATGGCTCAGGGTTAACTCATGAGGGTCGATTAGTTTGATGAGCATGAGTCTCAGAAATATTAGAGGGCACAACTACTTTGCATTAGAGACAGGCGGGGCTAATAGGCACCCATCTTTCTCAAGCTGCATCATTCCGAAATCTCATTGCTGTCAGGCCTCTACACTTAAGACTCCTGGACAGCTACTCCATTAATGTTTAATGATTGCCCTCCTCAACCCCCCCCCCCCCCCCCCCCCCCCCCTCCGCACCCATCCTCCAGCTGTCAGTTGCTGTCAGTTTTGGTTTTCTTTCTGGCTCTCACCCACCCAGCCCCTTAAGACCCACCTCCTTCAGTCTCATCACCCCCTGAGCCCTGCACCAATCACCCCCCCCAACATCCTTGTCCACCCCTCTCTGGAACTGGGCAGTGTCAGGCCCCTTGGACTCCCTGGCACTATTGGAGAGGGGTGCTCACCCCCTTCCTCCCTTTCAGAGCTCATGGCGCCTGCTCCACATGTTTAAAATGCTGGTGTGATGCCACACCTGGTGGGTGGGATGATTCAATGAGATCTGAAGATTTGATCCTAAGCTGGCTAAGTACATTGTGATGCATTCAGATTGATGCAAATCAGATTTGCACCCTTCCTGGATGTGTACATGATCAGGTCACCAGGGAGAGCCTGGAGATATCCCGATTGGAAATCGCATTGGCGCAAGTCCCATTTCTGACCTCTCGTGATATTTTGCAGCCATGGTGTGGGATTTGTACAGGTGGCAAATGGGCCCACCCTAAATCTGGAACTTTCCGGCAATTCACACTGGCAGGATCTTCCAGTCCCGTTGGTGGCGGGTTTCCCGGCGGCAAGAGGTGCATCCAATGGGAAACCCCATTGACCATGGCCTGAGCACAAAATCCCACCGCCAGCCAAAGGCAGGCCATTTCTGTCACTGCAAAACATGTGGTGGGAAACCCCAGCCCGAGTGCTGGGACAGGAGGGGGTGCAGACTATCATTCGGTACTGAAGAATTTATCCAAGACTTAACTTGCTCAAAATATCAGAATCTCCTCGGGCGTGTTTGCAAATAGCCAGGACTGGGGTAGACAGCCCTGCTGCTCAAGATCATTTTGAAATATGTAAAGAATTTAACTGCAAACTCTGCACCTTAGAGGTGATCTTAAGCTCATCTCCACCCCGTTTGTGTTTGTAAGGACAGGAGTGCTGGTCAGGATCTTATCTGTCCAAATTCCCTGGAGGTGGGTGGGGTTCTGGAATAGACCTCACCTGTCTGAAACAAGCAAGAGACTTACAAATATATGTATATCGTAGTTATGTCATATCATTGAGATACCAATGCAATTTCTCAATCGTTCTGCCAAAATAACACCATTTCCCAATCTTAACTATTAATATGTTCCGAATGGTACTTAAAGGGGCCAGCAACTGCACCAGTTATTGTTGCTTTACCAACCTACAAGCATATTCCTTTACATTATAGACTCTATTTTTAAAGAGGGCTTTGGCTCACAAGTTGTCAGGCTTTATGGCCATGAAATACCTCTTCAAATACCTTGGGACAGGGTGAAGGAAAGGACAGGAATGACCTATTCCTGTTAATTCGTATGTTGGTATAGATAGAAATGCAACTTGACTATTGGTCCCAGTAAAACACAGGAGGTGAACATATATCTTGGCAATAGATAGGAAGCATGGTGGCACAGTGGTTTGCACTGCTGCCTCATAGTGCCAGCAACCCGGATTCAAATCTGGGGGTCACTGTCTGTGTGGAGTTTGTACGTTCTCCCCATGTCTGCATGGGTTTCCTCCAAGTGCTCCAGTCTCCTCCCACAGTCCAAAAGTGTGTAGGTTAGGTGGATTGGCCATAATAAATTGTCCCTCAGTGTCCCAATATACATGGGTTAGCAGGGTAAATACATGGGATTACGGGGTAAGCCTGTGTAAGAGTTGGTGCAGACTTGATGGGCCAAATGGCCTCCTTCTGCACTGTAGGGATTCTATGATATGACAGCTGTGACTGCAGAGTGAGCTGTTAGATGGGATGCTTGCAGGAACCCTTGAACTCCCCAGTTGAGTTTATAGACCAGAACAAGGGGAGGCATGGCAGCACAGGGGTTAGCACTGTTGCCTCACAACGGCAGGGACCCGGGTTCAATTCCAGCCTTGGGTGACCGTCTGTGTGGAGTTTGCACATTCTTCTGTGTCTGCGTGGGTTTCCTCTGGGTGCTCTGGTTTCTTCCCACAATCCAAAGATACGCGGTTTAGGTTGATTGGCCAAGCTAAATTGCCCCTTAGTGTCAGGGGGATTAGCAGGGTAAATATGTGGGGTTACAGGGTGAGATTGTTGTCGGTGCAGGGTGGATGGGCTGAATGGCTTCTCTCTGCACTGTAGGGATTCTATGATTCCCTGTCTGGAGTTATCCACGGAACAATGTATATAGAAAACCTTGCTTCCCGAGGGAGGTGGTCACAGGGTCGTGCCCTGCAAAGTGACCTGCAGCCATTGCCAGATCAAACAGGCTGCTATAATCAAGGTCAGAACTGCCTTAAAGGTTTCCTCCAGTTCCTTCCAGGCTGCCACGGGAATGTTCATAAATATCAAGCCCCGTTAGTACCTATTTGTTGAATACATGATATTTTTTTTCCTCGAGGTCCAATATTACTGTCTTAACTTTCTCGCTCTTATGTCTGTGTGCAAGTGTCCACAGTCAATGTGGAAGATAAAGCAATAAAATTCTTGGGTTTAATGGACATTTCCTTCTATCTGTTCACTCTGCATGGACAGTTACAGGAACTGAGATATGTGATGGGAATGGTTTGCCATGGGTTGACTTCCAGTTAATGAATGTGGCTGATTCAGATCAATTACTCTTGTTATTGGGGATGCTATTGTAGTTTATATGCTGTGGTCATCACACAAGCATTAACTGCTATTTACCAGCAATAGCACTGAAAGAGAATAAAATCAGATTGTTTTAACATTAGCAGCTGTCAGTTAAATATGTGTGCAGGAATGGAGTTGTCTTTGATTTTCCACGTGTTCACTTAGTTCATGTTATTCATGACTGCCTCCATATTCATGGAGGGTTTATTTTTCCAACCGTGGCTCTGGTTTTCTCCTTTTTAGAAACATCAAGGGCAGGATTTTCCAGTTCCGCCCTCCGAGGAATCGGAAATTCCCATCCGAAGTCAACAGACTTTATGCTGGTCCGTCAAATTATTCATCCCATCTTCAGAGGATGTAAGTCAATAGCCTCAATTTGTCTGCTTATAGGACTTCCCAAAAATGTTATTTGGGAAAATAGCTGCATTCAAAATTCCCAACACAACAGCATCAGCTGCAGAACTGTGCTTTCACCTGAAACATTGGCCTGAATTCCAATCTCTCAGCCCATTAAGAATTAGGTGTTAAGATCACTCTACCACTTAATGGCACGGTGGCACAGTGGTTAACACTGCTGTCTCACAACGCCAGGGACCCGGTTTGATTTCTGGCTTGGGTCACTAACTGCGGAGTTTGCACGTTCTCCCTGTGTCTGTGTGGGTTTCCTCTGGGTGAACAAAGAACATAGAACAATACAGCACAGGAACAGGCCCTTCGGTCCTCCAAGCCTGCGCCGCTCATGTGCCTAACTAGACCATTCGTTTGTATCCCTCTATCCCCAGTCTGTTCATGTGGCTATCTAGATAAGTCTTAAACGATCCCAGCGTGTCCGTCTCAATCACCTTGCTTGGCAGTGCATTCCAGGCCCCCACCACCCTCTGTGTAAAATACGTCCCCCTGACATCTGTGTTGAACCTTGCTCCCCTCACCTTGAACCTGTGACCCCTTGTGTTCGTCACCTCCGACCTGGGAAAAAGCTTCCCACTGTTCACCCTATCTATGCCCTTCATAATTTTATACACCTCTATTAGGTCGCCCCTCATCCTCCGCCTTTCCAGGGAGAACAACCCCAGTTTACCCAATCTCTCCTCATAGCTGAGACCCTCCATACCAGGCAACATCCTGGTAAACCTTTTCTGTACTCTCTCCAAAGCCTCGATGTCCCAGTACAGAGCCCTGCGGAACACCACTAGTCACAGGCCTCCAACCGGAAAAAGACCCCTCCACTGTTACCCTCTGTCTTCTATGGCTAAGCCAGTTCTCCACCCATCTAGCTAGCTCACCGGGTGCTCTGGTTTCCTCCCACACTGATTAGGTGCATTGGCCATGCTAAATTCTCCCTTGCTGTACTCGAACAGGTGCCAGAGTGCGGCAACTAAGCAATTTTCACAGTAAATAAAAACAAATTAGTGTGCATGCTGGAATCTGAAACCAAAAGAGAAAATGCTGGAAAATCCCATCAGGTCTGGCAGCATCTGGAAGGAGAGATAAGAGCTGACATTTCGAGTCTTGTTTCAACTCCTTTCAGATGCTGCCAGACCTGCTGAGATTTTCTCTTTTGATTTTCACAGTAACTTCATTGCAGTGTTACTGTCAGCTGACTTGTGACACTAATAAACAAACTTAAAACTTAAACTTAATGGTTACTGTACAAATTGAAATCTAATTTTACTTGGAGAGATCAGACCCTGCAGCTTCATCCCTTTAGAATTAAGCTTGTTGCTTCATGGTGACAGAATATTCCATTTCAATGACGTGGGTTAAGAACATAAGAACATAAGAAATAGGAGCAGGAGTAGGCCATCTAGCCCCTCGAGCCTGCCCCGCCATTCAATAAGACCATGGCTGATCTGAAGTGGATCAGTTCCACTTACCCGCCTGATAGTTGAAAGGAATTATCGAGATTCTTACCAATATTGGTGGGGTGGCATGGTGGCACAGTGGTTAGCACTGCTGCTTCACAGCACCAAGGACCTGGGTTCGATTCCCAGCTTGGGTTACTGTCTCTGTGGAGTTTGCACGTTCTACCCATCTCTGCGTGGGTTTCTTCCGGGTACTCTGGTTTCCCTCCCATTCTGAAAAATGTGCTGGTTAGGTGCATTGACCTGAACAGGCGCCGGAGTGTGGTGACTGGGGGAATTTCACAGTAATTTCATACAGTATTAATATAAGCCTTACTTGCGACTAATAAATGAACTTTAACAATATTTTGGGGATTGCGTTCTTCCATCAGCAGCCTCAATTTTGGTCAGTATTTTCTTCTCTGTAAATGAAACATCTTTTTCCCCTCAACTTCCTCGACTGTGCGGTGGGGTACAGGAAAGGACCACCTCATTCCACAACTGTCCTGAGTTCCCAATCATTCTGCTTCCTAAGCGTTGCTATCATTGCACTTTTTGTGGGTGCAGTGTATCAACAGCATTCAGCGACTCCAGGGAAATCCTATTCTAGCATAGATATAGCTGAAGTAGTCTGAGTGACTGGTGAATGGGATATTATTAGTCAGTAGAAAGATAATACCCGCTGACCTATTACATCCATTTTAATCTGCTCAAAAGCACAAATACAATAGACCTGTCATCTGACTAATGTCCATAATACATGAAAGTAAAGGATTCCCATGTGTGAAAATCTGAGTTTGGCTTTCATTGTTTGGTGTTTGACTGATTAAGGATTAAATTACAGTTTCATTATCAGGACAGATCTCAGCTTTCAAACACAAACTGGCTTTCTCTGTTCCCTTCTGTCACTGATTTAACTATTAACCATTTCCCACCCTGAGCTATCAGAAATCTCTACTGAATTTCAGTGGAATTTAAGAGGTTGTTTTAATGGAGCTGTTGACGTAGCATTGGAGCTCGGGGCAGGATTTTCCAATCGCTTCCTCCCTGAGACCGGAAATTCCCGCCCGGGTTCCATGGACCTTTCAATGCTCTGCCAAATTTTTCATTCCGCCCACAGTGATTTCTGAAGAGGGATGGACAGAAACATTTACTCCAGTTTTCATGTATAACCATTAAATGCTCATGCAAAATGTCTTTGTTCCAATCAGATCAAGCAGGGGACAAGTCCTAGCCCTTTGCACTGGGAGCGTACCACGCCTGCGACGATGGTTTGCCCAGGTTAGGGTAGAGTAAAGGATCAGGGTGGCCAATGAGGTAAAACCGAGGCTTTCCCTGATGCAATTTTTCAAAACCACCTCGGCCTTTTGGCTAAGATGAAACAATAGATCAAGCCCGTGAAGGGGTGCAATGCCTCATCCTGTCAGCTTAGATCTTGTTTGATCAAACCCAAGATGGGGCGCAATGTCCCATCTTGTCAGTTTGGATCTGTTTGTCCCTCACGTGGGGACTATCAATTGGGTTCAATTTGATTTGGGTTTTCTGGCAGGAATAAAAGTATCGAAAGGTACCAAAAAAAACATGCTAAGGCCTTGGGTTAATTTGAGATCCAATGTATCTTGTGTCAAAAATCATTCCTCAGGAAAATCAGACTTCTGCGGTCATCAGAGAACCCAGGATTTGTATTAATTGGAAATAAATCCTTGGTTTTCATCATCATCTGCAATGGTGGATAAGCCATCATCATCATCATCATCACCATCGTATGTTAGAGGGATCATTGCCCTGAGCAGTGAGGATAAACGCACTGGAATGTAAGCAATCTGATGGGGCCCCAACAGTAGCTGGCTCAATTTGGCTTCCAGTCAAATCCTCAGTGAATTGCAAGTGTTCTTCCTTGTTTTAGAGAGCTAAACCTGAATGGACAGCACAGTAAAATTGACTTCCTCCCCACTTGCACTTCTTAATTTGCTGCAGGATTTTCACTCTGCTTTTGATTTTGAAACGTTGGGGTTGTTAGTGAAGCTTCTTCATCATTTCTAATGTAATGTGAGTGAGCGCCAAGTACAGATGCATCAACTTCCAGTCTTGATTGCTTTTGATAATGTAGGTGTGCATGGAAATAAATCATTTTAACAATAGATTATCCACATGTGGCAGTGTAACTCTTCACCCCGCTAAGTAAGTAGGACATTTTTACAAACAGCACAATTAATACTGATTAACACTTTTGGGGTTTAACTGTCATCTTGATTGCATAGAAGCTGCAATTCTGACAATTCAATTCTCTATGAACGGTATGCGCAAGAAACAATACTTTTCACTGTATGTTAATACATGTGACAATAATAAATCAAATCAAATCAAATCAAAATGAAAGCTGTCCAAGGAGAAAATGTTGGAGAGGGGACAAGCGGAACAGCCTAAGGTTGAAAACTACTGCGCAGTTCCAAGAGTATTGGAGGTCCTTGCACAGACAGGTAGGAAGAATGCAAGTAGGGATTAGTGTTCCCACTTCCGGATTATAGTCAGTGAAGGTGAGAGTAGTGTGCTACTCAGGAAAACCAACAAATCCCAACTTTAGTTTAGTTGGCAAGCTGAACTGTGATTGGGTTCAAACCTGTCAACAAGGCACCTGAATGGGGTCGGGATGTCACCATAAAATACCTTGTAACAGCTGCCACAAAAGCTCAGCTTGAAATCCAGGAATCCAGGTGACTTTAACACACCTGCATTTGAACAGGTAGAGTTACTTATTTTTTTCGCCCTTCCAGTTCTTAGCCAGACCACTAGATGGAATGCCTCCCTCTGCTTTGTCCAAAAGCCGAGGCGTTCTGTTTCGACCACACTTACTACTGATTGATACTGGAACAACACCAACCAACAGCCGCAATGCCTGCGTCGCCTTGCGACAGAGGAAGCTATAGGGCGCTGCATAGCTGCATGGAGGAGATAACTTGTAATCGTGAGAACCCCAACATTTCAGCCAATTAGCTGGCTAAAATGGAAATGTATTCTTTACCGTTTGCAGCTTTCTAAAGTCCGTTTTTTCCTCGCTTTCTTTTAAGTTTCTCCACCCAGTCAAGATGATTAACCACAAATTTGCTTTGGAGTGATTATTAGGTCTGTCATGATGCTACTTTTCATTTCGCTGATAGATGTGTAGCAGCCACCCACCATTTTCTCACCACTGTTAAGGCTCTGCTTAGTACCTGCCCTTGGACAGGACAATTGGGGATTGCTACACAGAGAAACACCTCCCCCCACCCCGGCACTCCCCAACCTTTTGATGGATATTTCCTTATTCCACTTACCCATATTGTGGCTGCATTAGAAAAAGGGTCGATGCTTGTTTCACTTCTATATATATTTTCTTGCTTAATGTTGCCTGAAGTGGCAGCACCAATATCTAAATATAAACAATTAATCCCATTCCAATTCTCTTCCCACACCAAGTGATGCACTAAGGCAGATTTTCATCTGTTTCCTCAACTAGTAATTCCCGGAACAGGTCTATGGTCTGTCGCCAGGGGCTTATAGCTTGAGGGACACCACTCCACATCAAGCATGTCTGACCAGGAGTCTCTCCCATTCTTAATGCCAGCCGTTGGTGTGTTGGAAGGTTTTGCAGGTTGACACACTCAACCTGTCTGACCGCGTAATGAATACACCTTCCTTGGCAATCAAGTTCTGGGGTGGGACTCGAACCCAGAGCTTCCAGCTCAGAGGCAAGGATGCTACCCACTGCGCCCACAACCCCCTCCAACTACGTAGTAGTAGCTATGGTAACAGGTTGATTCCTCTATCCATTATGATCTGCCTTAGCACAGGTCTCACACATAGGATTTTTGATCCAGTTGCTAGGGAGTCTAGATATTTTCCCAAAGCCTTCCTCGGTTTTTGCATTCAGAGTACCTTCTCTGAGATCATGGAATCATGGAATCATAGAATTCCTACAGTGCAGAAGAGGCCACTTGGTCCATTGAGTCTGCACCAACAGCAGTCCCATCCAGGCCCTATCCCTGTAACCGCACGTGTATACCCTGCCAATCCTCCTGACACTAAGGGTCAACTTAACACGGCCAACCCACCTAACCCACACATCTTTGGACTGTGGGAGGAAACTTGAGCACCTGGAGGAAACCCACACAGACACGGGGAGAACATGCAAACTCCATACAGACAGTGACCCGAGGCCAGATTCAAACTCGGGTCCCTGGCGCTGTGAGGCGGCAGTGCGAACCACTATGCCACTGTGCCACTGTACCATCCAGCTGATATGGGCTGCAATCAGGACTAAAACTCACTTACCCTTCATGGGCAGTCTCAGTCGCAGGAATGCTCCGATTGAGCCACAGGTTCACCCTGTCTCTGAACCTTATTGGACCTCAGCCCAGGATTTGGAGATCTCCACACATTGGGTCTGGCCACTGTAGGATTTGAACCCTCCACTTTCTGATTGGGAGGCAGGAAAGCTATAAATAAGCCAAGGGCTCACTGCTGTGTTTTGTATATGCATACAATGAATAGTGAGATCCAGAATTCTATTTGGAACTGGTTCAGGTCAGCTCCTGCCGAATGAAAGAGGTTAATCAAAACCAAATAGCCTGAATTATGAATCATTCCTGTGTAAGTGAGCTTGGAGTAATTAAAATTAATAACCTTGCACACCACTTGTTAGTACAGGTCTGATAATCTCCGGCTTTAAGCGAATGGAGTGTGCATGCTTCAATAAGCTCTGCTTTCATGGAACTACACCCTTACATCAATGCCAGTTGGAACACATAATGTACTTTTTAACCACTGCAGTGCTGCAGATCCAAGGAAACAACACCCTTCATTATACCTTTTGGAAACCAAATACAGGGAACTCACTGATGCGCAATTGTTTGGTGATGCCTGCAGCACTTCAACATGAACCCAAAGATTTTCACTTGGATTTAGCCCTTTCTCCATCACTGAAAACTTTCACTTCTACTTTAAAGTTGTCCCCTCCCCACCCCACCCCACCCCAACCCCCCATCGCCATCTCTCAACATTGAAGAAAAGTAGCCAAGTGAGGGCAAAAGGTTAAGCCCTTGCCTGGATGTTCAAGATAAATTGTCATAAGGAAGACATAAGCCAGTATGGTCTAACATCTACAAAGAAAGTGCCCAGGGCAGCACAGTAGCACAGTGGTTGGCACCAAAAGAGAAAATGCTGGAAAATCTCAGCAGGTCTGCTCGCATCTGTAAGGAGAGAAAAGAGCTGACGTTTCGAGTCCAGACGACCCTTTGTCAAAGCTCGTCAAAGCTGGTTAACACTGCTGCCTCACAGCGCCAGGGACCCGGGTTTGATTCCCAGCTTGGGTCACTGTCTATGCGGAATTTGTACTGTGTCTGTGTGGGTTTCCTCCGGGTCCTCCAGTTTCCTCCTACAGTCAGAAAGACTTGCAGGTTAGGTGCATTGGCCATGCTAAATTCTCCCTCAGTGTATCCGAACAGGTGCCAGAGTGTGGCGACTAGGGGATTTTCACAGTAACTTCATTGCAGTGTTAATGTAAGCCTACTTGTGACACTTAAACCTTAAACTTTAAAATCTTGCGATTGCATCTTTCAGGTTTCACAGAAGGATGAACCCAAAAACGATTACTCAGGTCGAGACTAAATACTAAGCCTGTAAATATTGTAACAGTCAATTTTGCAATGACAAACTCCAGCCTTCAGCAAGTTTCTGCCAAATTCTGAAGAGCTAAACCAGAAGCGCCTGCCTCCATTACCCCTTTAAATTTAACTTGAGCCAAATTGGATAGTTTCCTGCAACGTCCCCTGTGATTCTCATAAAAACGTACCAGTTTTGGAGTATCACCTTCAGAATAGACCTGAAAGCGAATGATGCATGTGCTTAAAGAGTCTGTTTTGCTGCTTAGATTTAGGTACCGCAAAATAAATGTTGGACAATGCTTTGGACAATCTGGGGCTTGGTATAAAACACATGTTAAAAGTAAAGCTGAAACTCCATGTGAAATGTAAATGTAACGGTAGGAGCAGTTAATATTTCATGTCTGAGTTGCAGCAGCCACGCTGGAATAAAGAAGGCAGAGGGTATATAATTAAAGCTTTGATATGCAGAGCACGGGATTATTTCCTCCAATTGAGGAGTCAGTGATGAGGAATCTTCAATTTAAAATTGTCACTGAAAGAGGGTGCAGAGAGAATCGAAGAAATCACTTTATTTAAAGGGCTCTTAGAATATGGAATGCTTTGCCACAAGTAATGGTCCAGGTGGAGACCGTGTCACTAAAATGCATGGATTTCAGTAAGGCATTTGACAAAGTCCCACATGGCAGGTTGGTTAAGAAGGTTAAGGCTCATGGGATACAAGGAGAAGGGGCTAGATGGGTGGAGAACTGGCTTGGCCATAGGAGACAGAGGGTAGTGGTCGAAGGGTCTTTTTCCGGCTGGAGGTCTGTGACCAGTGGTGTTCCGCAGGGCTCTGTACTGGGACCTCTGCTATTTGTGATATATATAAATGATTTGGAAGAAGGTGTAACTGGTGTAATCAGCAAGTTTGCAGATGACACGAAGATGGCTGGACTTGCGGATAGCGATGAGCATTGTCGGGCAATACAGCAGGATATAAATAGGCTGGAAAATTGGGCGGAGAGGTGGCAGATGGAGTTTAATCCGGATAAATGCGAAGTGATGCATTTTGGAAGAAATAATGTAGGGAGGAGTTATACAATAAATGGCAGAGTCATCAGGAGTATAGAAACACAGAGGGACCTAGGTATGCAAGTCCACAAATCCTTGAAGGTGGCAACACAGGTGGAGAAGGTGGTGAAGAAGGCATATGGTATGCTTGCCTTTATAGGACGGGGTATAGAGTATAAAAGCTGGAGTCTGATGATGCAGCTGTATAGAACGCTGGTTAGGCCACATTTGGAGTACTGCGTCCAGTTCTGGTCGCCGCACTACCAGAAGGACGTGGAGGCGTTAGAGAGAGTGCAGAGAAGGTTTACCAGGATGTTGCCTGGTATGGAGGGTCTTAGCTATGAGGAGAGATTGGGTAGACTGGGGTTGTTCTCCTTGGAAAGACGGAGAATGAGGGGAGATCTAATAGAGGTGTACAAGATTATGAAGGGTATAGATAGGGTGAACAGTGGGAAGCTTTTTCCCAGGTCGGAGGTGACGATCACGAGGGGTCACGGGCTCAAGCTGAGAGGGGCGAAGTATAACTCAGATATCAGAGGGACGTTTTTTACACAGAGGGTGGTGGGGGCCTGGAATGCGCTGCCAAGTAGGGTGGTGGAGGCAGGCACGCTGACATCGTTTAAGACTTACCTGGATAGTCACATGAGCAGCCTGGGAATGGAGGGATACAAACGATTGGTCTAGTTGGACCAAGGAGCGGCACAGGCTTGGAGGGCCGAAGGGCCTGTTTCCTGTGTTGTACTGTTCTTTGTTCTTTGTTCTTTGTTCATTTTGCATTTGTAGGATTCACAGAATCATAGAATCCCTACAGTGCAGAAGGAGGCCATTCAGCCCATCGAGCCTGCACCGACCACAATCCCACACAGGTCCTATTCCCGCAACCCCACACATTTACCCCGCCAATCCCCTGACACTAGGGCCAATTTAGCATGGCCAATCAACCTAACCCGCACATCTTTGGACTGTGGAAGGAAACGGGAGCACCCGGAGGAAACCCACGCAGACATGGGGAGAATGTGCAAACTCCACACAGACAGTGACCCGAGGCCGGAATTGAACCCGGGTCCCTGAAGGGAGAGCAGCAGAATAGGAAGGAGTAACTGACTGAAATCATAGAAAATTGAATTCTGAATGTGCAGCAAAATAGGATAAGAAAGAAATCCTGAGACTCGCTAATATCAGCCAAATCCTGTGATTTCAGGAATGTCTTAAAATATGGAGATATTCATCTGCTGATTGAGCACTTGTTATATGCGATGAGTAGGTTTCAAATTCTACAGTGAAAGTACATTTGTGCACACACTAATTACACTTAGCATACAAGCTAAATGTTACTGTATGGATGTAGAACGATTGAATAGAAGCATCTTCCAATAACAGTTCCGCAACATTTAAATACTTACCCGCTCCTTTGGCAGAGCAGAGCTAGTCTCATTCTTTAATAGTAGCTGTTACTTTATAAGTGCACAGTTAACAGAAATGGCTTGAAGACATATCCTCATGAGATTGATTACACAGTTTCTCGTCACAAGTTGCCACCATCTTTGGGGCGGCATGGTGGCACAGTGGTTAGCACTGCTGTCTCACAGAGCCAGGGACCCGGGTTTGATTCCCAGCTCGGGTCACTGTCTGTGTGGAGTTTGCACATTCTCCCCATGTCTGAGTGGGTTTCCTCCGGGTGCTCCGGTTTCCTCCCACAGTCTGAAAGACGTGCTGGTTAGGTGCATTGACCCAAACAGGTACCGGAATGTGGCGAATAGGGGATTTTCACAGTAACTTCATTGCAGTGTTAATGTAAGCCTATTTGTGGCTAATAAATAATCTTTCTCTTTAATCTATTTGTCCGATTGGACTATTATATCAGATGTTGTATATCATCCGCAGAAAACTGAATGCTTAAAATTAGAATGGCCTAACTAAAGTTCGGATAAAATTGATAACAAAAGCTAGTTTCAGTTGCGAGAAATAGAATCAGTTCAGAATGTACATTGGTTTGAATAGAAGTTTGAAGATGACAGTGCCTTCCTACAGCACAGATGAGGGGGGTGTGCAAGTGAACACAATATTCTAATTACATACAGAACAATGGATATTGCGGAGGGAGCTGTTATTCAATCATTGGTGTTGAGCAGTGACTTAAACTGTAAAAAGGGCTCAAATGATTTAGAACCTTCAGCAAAAACTCTGGATGATTAAAGCTTCTACCTCCCCACCACCCACTGCTGCACATACGGTGGCACAGCGGTTAGCACTGCTACCTCACAACGCCAGGGACCCAGGTTCAATTCCGGCCTCGGGTCACTGTCGTGTAGGTTTCCTCCGGGTGCTCCGGTTTCCTCCCACAGTCCAAGGATGTGCGGGTTAGGTTGATTGGCCATGCTAAATTGACCCTAATGTCAGGTGATTAGCAGGGTAAATGTGTGGGGTTACAGGAGTAGGGCCTGGGTGGGATTATGGTCGGTGCAGACTCGATGGGCCGAATGGCCTCCTTCTGCAAAGTCAGGATTCTATGTTATTTTCTTTACTGTATAAAATGACCATTTTCAATGCAAAAGTGGAAGAACTAAACAGCTACTGTTCTATTTAGTCCTGCGTTGGCCGGGCACTGTGAATAAAAATTATGCTGTGCAAATATTCAGGGAATAGCAAGTTAAGTCATCCGCAGAAAGGTATAAGAAGGCCATTGATGAAAAAGAGAGGGATACGTAACTAATAGATTGAGGGTGACTCAATACAGCTTTACCTATAAAGGCTTTATTGCCAACAGGGTATTTATATACAAAAACATCAAAGTAAGTCTAGATTACAAGTGCGATTGCTCCTCTGGATTCCCGGGACTCCAATCCCCAGTCCCTCCTCGTCCCGTGCTCCACGCCCTCCTGCCGATTGGCTCAGCATCCTGCCGGAATGATCCATAGGGTCCTCGCCAATCATGTAGCCCTCGGAACATGCAACCCCCCCCCCCCCCTTCAAGAGCCACACTACTACAGTAACATAACTGTACACCCGCTATACAGTGGGGGTATGGGAGGAGAACCACTGTTTGAAATCTCTAACCTGCTGCCACAAGGTGTGCAACACCCAAGGTTGAACCAAGAGCATCATCGTACACATGAATGACTAGTGCGTAGCCATAATCACGTGGCACGTTCATCACACCAATAATTCTCACCTTTATTTTTTCTTCTCTCAAATCAATTTGCTCGGGCTGTTCCTTTTCACCGTGTCCAATTCAAGAAACACCATCTGTTGGCTCGTGGGACCATGACTGCATCAAATTGATGTTCAACACCTCTAATCGAACGAGCAATGCTCTGGACACATAATTGAAAATTAGTGACTGAAACAGAAATGCCCCTGGGATTTCAAATTGTTTCTCATGGTGGTCTGGGTCAACTGTATGAAATGCAGTAATCTGTAGTATACTGTACTCACCAGATAACTAATCACTTGCTGTGGCTGTAAACCAAGTGTATTCCTCCAGTGTCATGTTCTACACGCATGTGGCCAAGCATGTAAAATACGATGGGCTGGATTCTCGAAGATTCATGGGAACTCCACAGGGCTGGGTGTTAAATATTACTGGATACAAGCTATTCAAGAAAGGTAGGGAACAGAAGAAAGCAGCAGAGAAGGCATTATTGGTTGAAGAGATTACCATATTGGAGAAAGAGGGTAAGCTAAAGGAGTCAAGAGTAGAATCATTTTGAGCAGAGTTAGAGGTGATCCTCAGGTTGAATCACCATCAGTCCCCTCAAACTGGTCCCAGTGTACTTGGATTCTAAAGTTTTTCCTCCGTACCATCTATCCAGCCACACATTCATCTATTTTATCCTTCTTTTTGTACAATCACAAGTTCATGGCACCCTTTGAGGCAGTGAGCAGCCTATGATAATCTGGGACAATGGCTACTTTACCTTCACTTTTAAAGGGAGTCTTTAAGAAGCCAATATAAACTGGGATAGTAATACTGTAAGGGATAGAGAGGGGGGAGTGTTCTGAAGTGTGTTCAGAAGATTTTTCATGATCAGCCTGTTTCTGGACAAACAAGAAAGGAGGCTTTACTGGATCAGATAGTAGGGAATGAGCTAGGTGAAGGGACTCTGAGGCTGATATGTAGCCATTGATGTCACCTCAGCAGAAGTCAGAGGTGAAACAGCTTGTATGCTCCAACATTACACCATGTGGTAGATTTACCATCAAGACAACAACAAGTCTCTGATACATTTGCTTTTCTCACCATTGGTAAGTGTACAGTGGGAGGTACTTATTACCCTGTCATTTTAGGACCATATTCTCTCTGCTGCTTCTTGCAATACTGAGTATTGATTCAAAAGCTTATATTGTATTTTGCATTCCAGTCAACTGCAGGCAGCCTTCAGAACAAAGAACAATACAGCACAGGAACAGGCCCTTCGGCCCTCCAAGCCCGTGCTGCTCCCTGGTCCAAACTAGGCCATTCTTTTGTATCCCTCCATTCCCACTCCGTTCATGTGGCTATCTAGGTAAGTCTTAAACGTTCCCAGTGTGTCCGCCTCCACCATCTTGCCTGGCAGCGCATTCCAGGCCCCCACCACCCTCTGTGTAAAATATGTCCTTCTGATATCTGTGTTAAACCTCCCCCCCTTCACCTTGAACCTATGACCCCTCGTGAACGTCACCACCGACCTGGGGAAAAGCTTCCCACCATTCACCCTATCTATGTCTTTCATAATTTTATACACCTCTATTAAGTCTCCCCTCATCCTCCGTCTTTCCAGGGAGAACAACCCCAGTTTACCCAATCTCTCCTCATAACTAAGCCCCTCCATACCAGGCAACATCCTGGGAAACCTCCTCTGTACTCTCTCCAAAGCCTCCACGTCCTTCTGGTAGTGTGGCGACCAGAACTGGACGCAGTATTCCAAATGCGGCCGAACCAACGTTCTATACATCTGCAACATCAGACCCCAACTTTTATACTCTATGCCCCGTCCTATAAAGGCAAGCATGCCATATGCCTTCTTCACCACCTTCTCCACCTGTGACGTCAACTTCAAGGATCTGTGGACTTGAAGATACCATCAATGTCTATAAATGTGTTTCTTATTACTGTCGTCATGATAATTGGACTTGTATTAGAGAAGAAAGAGACTGGATTTGGAACTGCAAGTGGCCAAGGTTAAAATGGAGCCTATTTATGTTCTAATTGAATTCTCTAATGAGTACTATAAGCAGGCGACTTTAATCATTGCATTCTCATTCTGTCCTCCATCACATTAACAGATTTATTACAACTGGATATCAATCAGTTCCTTCAGATGTTTTCACCTTAAATTGCATGATTCATAAAATTT
Organism: Mustelus asterias; assembly: GCF_964213995.1. Lineage (NCBI taxonomy): Eukaryota > Metazoa > Chordata > Chondrichthyes > Carcharhiniformes > Triakidae > Mustelus > Mustelus asterias. Next base: position 82,118,784 of record NC_135811.1, on the reverse strand, counting down.
ATTGGCCAGATGTGAATTAATGGTTGGCTGTCTTCCAAGAGAAGGCGGGTGTGTGGTGTTGGAGGAGAGGGGGGTCCTCAGAGAACAAACTCCAAAATTTACATATTAGTTATAATAGCTTAAAATTCTTAGCACTAAAAAACTTCTAGGCTGTCAGATGACTTAATTTTCCAATACATTCCTCAGTATACCACAGAGCCATACGGACTAGGAAATTCCCAATTTTGATTCTTGCTCCTTGTAATCTCAGTCAGGATGGTGGGATTGATGTTACAATTGGCTTTATCATTTGTAAGTTAGTGTAAATCCTCCCCAGCACCACGAGCAAACCGCCCCGAAAGGGCATTGCAAACCATCTGTCCTTTATAGCTACCTAGTCCCCTAAAACTGTTCCCAATGTACGAGGATTCATCATTGGAATAGGGAGAACAAAGCTGAAACACTAAAGAAAAGTAGTAATTAATTGTGGGCAGCACGGTGGCACAGTTGTCAGCACTGCTGCCTCATAGTGCCAGGGACCCGGGTTCAATTCCGGCTTCGGGTCACTGTCTGTGTGGAGTTTGCACTTTCTCCCCGTGTCTGCGAGGGTTTCCTCTGGGTGTTCTGGTTTCCTCCCACAGCCCAAAGATGTGTAGGTTAGATTGATTGACCATGCTGCATTGCCCCTTAGAGTCAGGGAGATCAGCAGGGTAAACATGTGGGGTTATGGGGATAGGGCCTGGGTGGGACTGTGGTTGGTGCAGACTCGATGGGCTGAATGGCCTCCTTCTGCACTGTACAGATTCTATGATTCTATTTGATGAATCACTTTTACTTTGAGCAGAGCAAACTCATTAAATGGGTGGGATTTTCCTGCTGCGCTCGTCCCAAAATCGGAAAATCCTGCCTGAATTCAACTCACCTCTGCATGATCCTGTCCCACCCACTACAATTCCCGTGGCAGGCAGGACGGGAAAATTCCTCCTGATATCTCTGATATCTTCAAGGTTTCTACCTCCGTATATAATTGTTCTCATGTACTGAGTCACAGCATGTTTGCCCAATCCTCAGTGAGAGATTGGTGCCTTGTGTTCCACCCTAGGAAGAGCCAAACTTAGAAGAAATTTGTGGCTGAAAATGTGAACCATGTAGGTGGAGCGCACTGCTTGTAAATTGTGTGAGATAGTCTTTGTGGTATCTGCTATTCTGTGTGAAATTTATAGTTCATACTAACCGTGATTTGTGTTTGATTTACGTTGACCCTGATTTGTGTTAAAGTGAAAGTCACAAAGAGTGAAATCTTTTTTGGTAATTTCATAGAATCCTACAGTGCAGAAGGAGGCCACTTGGCCCATCGAGTCTGCACCGACCACAATCCCACCCAGGCCCTATCCCCATAACCCCATGCAGTTACCCAAGGCCGTCCCTCTGACACTAAGGGTCAATTTAGCATGGTCAATCAACCTAACCCACACATCTTTGGACTGTGGGAGGAAACCCGATCACCCAGAGGAATCCCACGCAGACATCAGGAGAACATGCAAACTCCAGACAGACAGTGACCCAAGCTGGGAATCGAACCCAGCTCCCTGGCGCTGTGAGGCAGCAGTGCCACCGTGCTACCCTGAATCATCTCCCCCAATTTCTTCAACTGGGGGAGTTAATTCAGTAAATCTGGTTTACGGATTCAAACAGGGGTCACGGTAGTGTCGATGTGGGACAAAAAACAAGATCAGACTCAACATGGTTGAAAAGTCTGCCAAACCTTGTAGCTGAAGCGGATCGATGAAAATGGCCAGGAAGTTCTGGGGGGTGGGGGGGGTGGCCTGAGCCTGTTCCATGTTATCCCAGCAAGAGGAAGCACTTCCGAGAGGAAAAAAGGGAAAAACTTGGAGTGGGGAGCAGTGGGGAAATTTTCACTCGTTCAGTTTTTAATTGCTGGAATTTTATTTGGGATTTGTATGGCCTGCTGTTCGAAAGCGGTTACGCTGAAGCAGCCAACAGACAGCTGCTCAATGTGAGTGTGTTCATTAAACTTAGTGATGGGCTCAATTTCCACTGTGTCTATGTGTTGATGTAGCAATCATACCACTCTGTTTTCATCCACAAACTGGAGCTGTTCACATAAAGCATTTGGTTTTTGCGTATCGAAAAATTATACTGTGCTAATTTACACCAACAGAGAACAATTCACAGTGCAAGCTATGTAATTGTGATCCTAAGAGGCACTTTTCTGAAGCATGATTTATTCAATTTACACTCCACAATTTTCTTTCAAGGGCTAATGAGAACAAAATTAAAATTAATCCTCCAAGAGGATCGCGCCGTGTTTGTGAACTAACCTCCACTCACCTGAGGAAGGAGCAGTGCTCCGAAAGCCCGTGATTCCAAATAAACCTGTTGGACTTTAACCATTGGCTGGTGGTGGGACTTTCTGGTCCTGATGCTGTCGATGGAGTTCCCCATTGATTGCACCCCTCACCACTGGGAAACCTGCGGTGGGGGTGTGCGCTGTTGGCAGAACCGGAAGTTCCCTCCAGTGTGAACAGCCAGCAAATGTTGGCCAAAAGGTCTGATAAAGATAGTTTTAAGCCATATAATCAAATGGACAGCACTGTTCTTGCTACATGGGATGTTAGCCATTAACAAACCCAGATTTCAACTTTTTATCTGCGCCTACATTAGATCACTCACACTGAATAAAATATTGGAACCGTAAAAACTTGCAGTGCGGCAGGTTTTTTAAAATTCATTTTTATGGGATGTGAACGTCACTGGCTGGGCCAACATTCAATGTCCATCCCTAACTGTCCTCCATTTCAGAAGGCATTTGAAGTTAACCACATTAGTTGACGCTGTATATATTTGCCGCTTTGAGAAGAAACAGGTTTGTTTTTGGTACCAGTCCCCTCATAGTGAATCTGTTACCTAAGTGATGCTGCCTGAACAATGCGCCTAGTGTAGGTCACCCATCTCCCCAGAGTGAGGGAAAGACATTCCTAGGCTCTAATCATGGCTCATTGGCCTCCAGCAAAAGCCACAGACATCAGAAAAGAACCACTGAACACTGAAACACAAATGTCTGTCCCTGTCCTCATTTACAAGACACAAGTCAGGAGTGCGATGGAATACTCCCCACTTGCCTGGATGAGTGCAGCTCCAACAACACTCAAGAAGCTTGGCACCATCCAGGACAAAGCAGCCCCGCTTGATTGGCACCACATCCACAAACATTCACTCACTCCACCACTGATGCTCAGTAGCAGCGGTGTGTACTATCTATAAGATGCACTGCAGAAATCCACCAAAGATCCTTAGACAGAACCTTCCAAGCCCACGACCACTTGATTTGATTTGATTTATTATTGTCACATGTATTAGTATACAGTGAAAAGTATTGTTTCTTGCGCGCTATACAGACAAAGCATACTGTACATAGAGAAGGAAAAGAGAGAGTGCAGAATGTAATGCTACAGTCATAGCTAGGGTGTAAAGGAAGATCAACTTAATACGAGGTAGGTCCATTCAAAAGTCTGATGGCAGCAGGGAAGAAGCTGTTTTTGCGTTGTGATCTCAGACTTCTGTATCTTTTTCCCGAGGGAAGAAGATGGAAGAGAGAATGTCCGGGGTGCGTGGGGTCCTTGATTATGCCGACTGCTTTTCTGAGACAGCGGGGAGTGTAGACAGAGTCAGTGGATGGGAGGCTGGTTTGCGTGATGGGCTGCGCTTCATTCACGACCCTTTGTAGTCTTTTGTGGTCTTGGACAGAGCAGGAGCCATACCAAGCTGTGATGCAATCAGAAAGAATGTTTTCTATGGTGCATCTGTAAATTTTGGTGAGAGTCATAGCAGACATGCCAAATTTCCTTAGTCTCCTGAAAAAGTGGAGGTGTTGGTGGGCTTTCTTAACTATAGCGCGGCATGGAGGGACCAGGACAGATTGTTGGCGATCTGGAAACCTAGAAACTTGAAGCTCTCAACCAGGCTAGGGGAGAAGAAAACCAGAGGGCATGGGTTAAGGATGAAAGGAGAAAAGTTTAAAGGGAATATTAGGGGGGGCTTCTTCACGCAGAGAGTGGTGGGAGTGCGGAATGAGCTGCCGGATAAAGTAGTAAATGCAGGGTCACATTTAAGAAAAACTTGGACGGATTCATGGATGAGAGGGGTGTGGAGGGATATGGTCCAAGTGGGACTAGGCAAAAAAATGGTTCGGCACAGACAAGAAGGGCCAAAAGGCCTGTTTCTGAGCTGTAATTTTCTATGGTTCTATCGTTCTATTTCCACTTCATCCCCATTGATGTAGACAGGGGCATGTTCTCCACTATGCTTCCTGAAGTCGATGACAATCTCCTTCATTTGGTTGACATTGAGGGAGAGATTATTGTTGTCACACCAGTTCACCAGATTCTCTCTCTCTTTCCTGTACTCCGTTGCATCATTGTTTGAGATTCGACGCACTGCGGTGATGTCATCAGCAAACTTGAAAAGCGAGTTGGAGGAGAATTTGGCCACACAGTCACAGGTGTATAAGGAATATAATAAAGACAAGGGCAGCAGATACATGGGAACACCACCACCTGCAAGTTCCCCTCCAAGCCACTCACCACCCTGACTTGGAAATATATCGGCGATATTTCACAGTCGCTGGGTCAAAATCCTGAAATTACTTCCCTAGTGGCATTGTGGGTCAACCCAACTGCAGCGATTCAAGAAGGCGGCTCACCACCACCTTCTCAAGGGCAACTAAGGATGGGCAATAAATGCTGACCAGCCAGCAACGCCCATGTCCCACGAATTAATTTTTAAAATGGAGCCCATGTTAGCCACCAGGTCCATGAAAATGAGAGAAATTCTAGACAAAGAAAAAACTTGGCAAAAATTGCACAGAATCTTTTGATAAGGCTGAAGAATTTCCTAGCATGTTTGAAATGCTATTTTTAAATAGAAACCTTAGGGACACTACCTGTCCAACTGGTTGCTAAGTGTTTTTCTCTTGTTCTATTTCTTTGATCCAGGTTTCTATTCTAACATTAGCAATGTTGAGTTCCAGCACCTTATGTAAAAGCAGTAATGATTGATCCAAGTACGGCTTTAAGAATTTATGATGCCCATAGTCATTACTAGTTATGATTTTGTTGGAAAGAAAGACTCTTCATTCTGAGTGGAGAAACAGCTGACCAAATGGAATTTGTGTGACTCCATGGGGACATTAGATGTATTTGCAGCCTCGCTAATCATTAAAGACTATATCAATGTTCCCCAGAGAATGGTACTTTAAGTCTTCGCCAAGCAGTTATGTATATAATTTCATGGCTGGGATTCCAGTTGTTTTTGTGACTGGGTGTAATATAGAGAGGAGTGGGGGAGGAAAAGCTTTTCTCGTGCATTATAGCTTCGATACTGCTACATATGGGCAAGCACTCACTAAGAACTACATTCATAAAAATCATAGAAACCCTACGGTGCAGAAGGAGGCCATTCGGCCCATTGAGCCTACACCGACAACAAACCCACCCAGGCCCTATCCCTGTAACTCCGCTAGTCCCCCTGACACAAAGAGGCAATTTACCATGGCCAATCCACCTAAGCTGCACGTCTTTGGACTGTGGGAGGAAACTGGAGCACCCGAAGGAAACCCATGCAGACACAGGAATGAATGATCTATGGAGCAGGTTTCTGAAAAATAATGACCCAAGCAAGGCTTGCAATGCAATAAGAGGAGGGAGCAAGTCACAAAATGTCAGGATGAAAAGAAACATCATGAATGTTATTAATGTTGGAAATATTCAAACACAGTAAATCAAACACAGAGAGGGAGCAATTTTTTAAAAATTAATTCATGGGATGTGGACATTATTGGCTGGGCCAGCATTTATTGCCCATCCTCAATTGCCCTTGAACTGAGTGGCCATTTCAGAGGGTAATTAAGAGTCAACCACATCGCTGTGGATCTGGAGTCACATAGAGGCCAGGCTGGGTAGGAATGGCAGGTTTCCTTCTCTAAAATACATTAGAAAACCAGATGGATTTATACCACAATCGACACTGGTTTCATGGTTACCATTAGACTTTTTATTGAATTCAAATTCCACCACCTGCTGTGGTAGGATTTGAACCCAGATCCCCAGAGTATTACCCTGGGTCTCTGGATTATTGCAAAGGGTTGCTCCTTGAGATGTCCTCCTTGAGTTAAAAGTCAATGATTTTGTGATTCCGGAATGTATGGGCGGGATTTTACGACCTCGCTCGGGCGGAGCTCGTAAAATCCCGCCCGAGGTCAACGGAGAATTCCATTCTGCGAGCCTCGCCCACCCCGATAAAATTCCGGCCTATATGTCCAGCAAAGGGAGTTTCATCTTCAAGGTACTGTTGTCATTCATTTGACTGAATTCTGGTAGAGGGGTTGTGTGTCAACAGGTTCGACAGTATGGTGCAGTCTTTATGGGCCGAATGGCCTCCTTCTGCACTGTAGGGATTTTATTCTATGATTCTGTGATATGTTGCTGAAAGTTGTGAAATCTGAACAGGAATGTAAGCAGAAACAGTGATGTTGTATGTTGCATGCTGTGATATTGTGGGGGGAATTTTCCCGTCCACCCACCACGGAAATCGTAGCTGGCCGGGCAGAGGTGGCCATGTAAAAGTCCCTTGACCTCGGGTGGGATTTTCCGGTTTTGGAGCGAGCGCGGCTGGAAAATCCCATCCTGTGTCTCAGAGGTATGCTGGCAAGACTCTCACCAGGTTCTGTGTACAGCTTTAATCCAATGCTTTCTCTTGCTCACAGGCCTGATTCACAGCAGACACACACACACACACACAATCAAACATCAAAACATTGAACACATTGGGTTGGATTGCTGTGGAGTTGGGGCGGCTCCATCCAAATTAAAAATTGGTGGATGGGATCCGAGTCTTGGAATTCTGGTCCCATTCAGTTTTCACCAGCTGTCACATTCGATACATGTGAATGGTTTCGACACTCTTGCGTGGATGCTTTACTCCAGCTGCTGTCACTGCAAACCCTCAGAACGTCAATCTCAGTTGCTGCAAATATTCATTATTCATTGTTGAGTGTCAGATTGTGTTGTGTGAGTCAAGTAAAGGCAGCTGATACCCACTGATCACATTCTGCTCTGTTCCTTCAGTGGATGATCACATCGTCAACTAGGCTGAGTTGACTGAAGGAGCAATCCTTTGGAATGGGCTGGATACTGAGCTTTGTCCAGAGGACATTCTGCAGTCGAAACACATCTTCCTGAGCAGAAAAAGCTGTACAATATCGGCTGAGCTTTGCTAGTGATATCAGAGGGTAGCTCTGTCACATGTTGAGCTTTGTGAAGATGGTGGATTCATGAAATGATGCTGATTATTCCTGGGGCATAGAAAGTGGATACTAGTCAGCAGATTTGGCAACATCTGTGGAAAGAGATGGGGAAGTGGACCGGAGTCCCATGGAGGGAATGGCCCCTGCCCCTGACAGGGGAGGTGGGGGGAAGATGTGTTTGGTGGTGGCATCATGCTGGAGTTTTCAGAACTGCAGAAATTGATCACGGAGCTGCCTGAAATCATCATGCCAGGGGCGATCATCAGGTCTGCTAGGGCTAGAAGGGGCAATTCAGCAATGAAACCCCCATCCCAGACAAGAGTGGCAAGGTCAACCCTTTGCCCCCAGCCCAAGCTCACCCAACACCAAGGAACCTTGGACTCCCTCCCTCTACAGCCTTGCAGCGATGGCGAGGCAAATGGCCATTGGGCCAAGTTCCTTGAATCCCCTCGGAGTTCAATATGCCAGTTCCATGCTGGTCATTACCAGCACCAAAGCCCACCTGGTACAGTTCCCACTGGGGAGGCGGGTGGATGCCGAGAAGCCACAGAATGGGTCACCCAGCCCATTCATTGTATCACAATTCACAGGTTTGCGTAATAATCGGGTTGCCGCCCGCTCTGGGTGGGAATCCGATCGGCGCTGACGGGGTGGGTGAATTCCGAATGCCTTCACGCCCGGCGGGAATCCTGATTTTTGGCCGATGCTCCATTCAGCAGGGCCTGGGGATTCCCGCTGGTTATCTGACGAGTCTGGAGAATCCCCGCCGCTGTGTTTTATGCTTCAGAGATATGCAGGGATGACACTCACCAGTTTGTGCGCGTGAACAGGAGCTTTATTTCAGTGCTTTGAAAATGTCTGCTTTTTCACACTTATTTCTTACTATTGATTTCTCTGACCAGACCCACAGGCCTGACTCCCAATGTGCCAGACACACACAATCAAAAACCAAATAATTTAACACAATATTGTCTTCACTCTTGTCTGAGCCTGGCTCCTCAAGCAGACTCTCTGTGCATTTTCCATTTCCAACTAAATAGCACAAAGAGCCAGACATTGTGGTAGAAATAGCAGTGAACACTGAGATGCGAGTAACAGAGAGGTTTCCAGTGAGTGCTCTTGTGCTGTAGGGCTCTGCGACTCCAGAAACTACACAATAGCAGTATCTCAGCATCTGACTCACCAATCAAATATATTAAACAGCATCAAGTTCCTTTCCTTACCTCCTAAATATAGATTGAACACAACAGAGAGGGTTAGACCTTGTCCATTCCGGTAATTACCCTTTCAACAGCGTCATACATCTTAATTACTCCCAAAAAAAAACCTCTTTGACACTAAAGATTAACTTCTTGGTCCCTCATTCCTACAGATATTTTTTTTTAAACGTTTTTCTATGTGTCTCCTTTATTTCTCTTTTAATCCAAAATTTACTTCCGTGTCTTTATTTCTGGATTCGAATCCTGCCATAGCAGATGGTGGAATTTGAATTCAATTTTAAAAATCTGGAATTAAGAATCTACTGTTGACCATGAAACCATTGTCGAAAAAACCAATCTGTTTCACTAATGTCCTTTAGGGAAGGAAATCTGCCGTCCTTACCTGGTCTGGCCTACATGTGATTCCAGAGCCATAGCAATGTGGTTGACCCTCAACTGCTCTCCAAGGGCAACTAGGGATGGGCAATAAATGCTGGCCAGCCAGCGACGCCCATGTCCCACAAATGAATACGTTTTGCTTCTTGTGCCAGAGTTCAAAGGTTTTAAATGTCACTTTCTGATTCAGACTCTGCACTGCTCGTTAAGGATGCTTCAGTCAACTTTTTGGATAGTTGGCTGAGAGGAATTTCTGGTTCCAGAGGGGATGAAAAAGGAAGACTCGAATTAATATATCACTTTTCATGACAAATAGACATCTCAATCACCTTACAGTTAAAGAGGTGCTTTTTGAGGTGTAGTCACTGTTGTAATGTAGGAAACATGAAAGCTAATTTGAACTCAGCAAAAAGAACAATGTAATAATAATCAGGCCGTCTGTTTTTTGGGATGTTAAGTGAGGGATAAATGTTGGCCAGGAGACCAGAGCCCAAAGAACATCTGTGTGGAAAGCATGCCGTGTAATGAATGTTTGATGTCATTTATTCCACACTGATCACAAAATCTGAGCCTTAAGTGAAGATCCGCTGACTCTTTTATCCAAGATGTGGAGATGCTGGCGTTGGACTGGGGTAAACACAGTAAGAAGTTTAACAACACCAGGTTAAAGTCCAACAGGTTTATTTGGTAGCAAAAGCCACACAAGCTTTCGGAGCTCTAAGCCCCTTCTTCAGGTGAGTGGGAATTCTGTTCACAAACAGAGCTTATAAAGACACATAAAGATAAAGATCACCTCTGTTTGTGAACAGAATTCCCACTCACCTGAAGAAGGGGCTTAGAGCTCCGAAAGCTTGTGTGGCTTTTGCTACCAAATAAACCTGTTGGACTTTAACCTGGTGTTGTTAAACTTCTTATTCTTTTATCCAAGCCAGCTTCGAAGCAATATTATTATTAAAATTTGCTGAACATTAGTTAGCTGCGATTGATTCCTGTTAAAAGTGCACCATTTGTATCTGAATAGTCGTACTGCTGCAGTTCTCTGAGAAAACCCATTTGTGATTTGAAAGGACAATTTTCAGCAACTGTGATTCATTTGTGGAGATACAAATCCAGAGATAATTAGAGGCTGATATTAAATAGACTCTGCGACCTTTGATAATTACTATTTTTTAAAGCTTTATATAATGAGTGACGTCTTCTATGTGACATCATGGAACTTTGGAGTGCGAGAGACGACCATTCAGCCCATTGTTCCTTTGCCAAATCTATGAAATACTTAACTTCCAAATAATTATCTTGTTTTTTTGTAAAATCTATTAGTCTTCAGTCTATTTTTTTTTAATTTTCTAAACTCTCCCTTTATTCTTTTGAGATTCATACGCTTTGATCAGAGTCTTAGAATCCCTACAGTGCAGAACGAGGCCATTCGGCCCATCGATTCTGCACCAACCACAATCCCACCCAGGCCATATCCCCACATATTTATGCTGCTAATCTCCCTGACACCAGGGTTAATTTAGCATGGCCAATCAACCTAATCCGCACATCTTTGGAGTGTGGGAGGAAACCGGAGCACCCGGAGGAAACCCACACAGACACGGGGAGAACGTGCAAACACCACACAGACAGTGACCCGAGGTTGGAATTGAACCCAGGTCCCTGGGGCTGTGAGGTGGCAGTGCTAACCACTGTGCCACCCATCAGTTACAGACTCACCAGACTGTGCAAAATTGGGTAGCTTTTTGATAGGGTGAGTCAGGAAAATTCTTTCCACTCGTCTATCAGACCTTTTAACCTCCCTCTTTGCTCTAATCTAAAGAGTCCATTGTTTTCCAGAGTTTCTTCAACACTAAAGCCTTTTATAGTTTTGTCTGAACCAATCTCTTCTCTACCTCTCCGTGACTCTGGTATCGTTCCTTATCATAAGCCATCCAAAACCAGGCACAGTATTCTCACTACAACCTAACCAGCAAATTGTATAAGCTTCGTGTGACATCTTCAGGGCATGAAAAGTAAAGGTAAATAATCTCCCGTCTCTCCCGCTGTGGGAACCATAGCGTGGCGAGACAGAAAATTTGGTGGACCACTCGAAGGTCATTTGAGCTTGGGTGGGACTCCCCGGTCTTGGAGTACACGCAACCGGAGAATCCCATCCAGAATCTGGGGATCATCTAACTCCTCAGAGTGCAAAAGTTGGACTCCACTTGCCCCAGCCCCCCCCGCCCCCCCACCTCTCCCGCCCCCCCACCTCTCCCACCCCTCCACCTCCCCTCCCACCCCCAACCTCCCTACCCCTCACCCACCCCACCCCCCCACCCCTCCCACCTTGCCTACCCCTCACCCACCCCCACCCCGCCACATTCCCCACCCCCCCACATCCCCCAACCCCCTACCCCCACCCTCCCTACCCCTCACCCACCCACCCCTCCACCCCCCCTACACTCCACCCCATCACCTTCATCCCCACTGCCACCAGCCCCAATGGCATTTTTTCCGGTGGTAGAGCGGATCGCCATTGGCCGCTGACGGGATCTTCCAGTCCCTCCGATGTCTATGGTATTAAATATCTTGTGTGGTTGGCATCTGGAATAATTAAGAGAGGTTTCAGACCATGTTTGGAACAAGGGAGGTACTCATCGAATAGCCATGATGTGGAGTTGCCAGTGTTGGACTGGGATAGGCACAGTTAGTAGCCTCACAACCCCAGGTTAAAGTCCTAGAGGTTTATTTGTTCGCACAGTTTCCATTCGGTGCACTGCTCCTTCATCAGGTGAGCGCAGGACTTGTTTCACAAACAGGGCATATATAGACGCAAACTCAATTACAAGATAATGTTTGGAATGTGAGTCTTAACAGGTAATCAAGTCTTTACAGGTGCAGACAATGTGAGTGGAGAGAGGGTTAAGCACAGGTTAAGTTAGATTTTGCAAGCCCAGGCAAAATCACACTAACTGTCCTGGCTGGAGACGATTCACACCTCTTTAACCTGTGCTTAACCCTCTCTCCACTCACGTTGTCTGCACCTGTAAAGACTTGATTACCTGTTGAGACTCACATTCCAACCATTATTTTGTAATTGAGTTTGTGTCTATATATGCCCTGTTTGTGGAACAAATCCTGCACTCACCTGATGAAAGGGCAGTGCTCTGAAAGCTCGTGCTACCAAATAAACTTGTTGGACTTTAACCTGGTGTTGTGAGACTACTTACTCATCGAATAGAGAAACATAGTTACAGGAGGGTTATGCAGCATGAAGGCTGCCTTGGGGCAGAGCTCCAGTTCTACATGCTTACTCCATACTTCCAGAAGATTCTACCGTGACATGACCCCACCCTCTGGTGTGAACACTCACTCTCGGTTTCCATTGGTCCCTCAAGTCAAGTGACCCTCTATTGCTGTACTGTCTTAAAGTAAGAAGTCTCACAACACCAGGTTAAAGTCCAACAGGTTTATTTGGTAGCAAAAGCCACTAGCTTTCGGAGCGTTGCCCCTTCATCAGGTGAGTGGGAGATCTGTTCACAAACAGGGCATATAAAGACACAAACTCAATTTACAAAATAATGATTGGAATGTGAGTCTTTATAGGTCATCAAGTCTTAAAGGTACAGACAAAGTGAGTGGAGAAAGCATAAGGCACTGGTTAAAGAGATGTGTATTGTCTCCAGACAGGACAGTGAATGGGATTTTGCAAGTCCAGGCAAGTCGTGGGGGTTACAGATAGTGTGACATGAACCCAAGATCCCGGTTGAGGCCGTCCTCATGTGTGCGGAACTTGGCTATCAGTCTCTGCTCAGCGACTCTGCACTGTCGTGTGTCGTGAAGGCCGCCTTGGAGAATGCTTACCCGAAGATCAGAGGCCGAATGCCTGTGACCGCTGAAGTGTTCCCCAACAGGAAGAGAACACTCTTGCCTGGTGATTGTCGAGCGGTGTTCATTCATCCATTGTCGTAGTATCTGCATGGTCTCCCCAATGTACCATGCCTCGGGACATCCTTTCCTGCAGCATATCAGGTAGACAACGTTGGCCGAGTTGCAAGAGTATGTACCGTGTACCAGGTGGATGGTGTTCTCATGTGAGATGATGGCATCTGTGTCGATGATCCGGCACGTCTTGCAGAGGTTGCTGTGGCAGGGTTGTGTGGTGTCGTGGTCACTGTTCTCCTGAAGGCTGAGTAGTTTGCTGCGGACAATGGTCTGTTTGAGGTTGTGCGGTTGTTTGAAGGCAAGAAGTGGGGGTGTGGGGATGGCCTTGGCGAGATGTTCGTCTTCATCAATGACATGTTGAAGGCTCCGGAGAAGATGTCGTAGCTTCTCTGCTCCGGGGAAGTACTGGACGACGAAGGGTACTCTGTACACCGTGTCCCATGTTTGCCTTCTGAGGAAGTCGGTGCGGTTTTTCGCTGAGGCGCGTCGGAACTGTCGATCGATGAGTCGAGCGCCATAGCCTGTTCTTATGAGGGCATCTTTCAGCGTCTGGAGGTGTCTGTTGCGATCCTCCTCATCTGAGCAGATCCTGTGTATACGGAGGGCTTGTCCGTAGGGGATGGCTTCTTTAACGTATTACAGTATTACGTAATACGTATTATTATTCTTTAACGTTTTACTATGTTTACCCCGGTCCAACGCCGGCATCTCCACATCCTGTCTTAAAGTGACAGAGACCACATACACAACATACGGCATTTTGCATGGCTCATCCGTCTCATTGTTGGGGACCCCACTGTAAAGATCCCACCAATGGGAAAGGTTGGAAAATCCTGCCCTTAATGTCAGCTAACTCTGTCAGGGGATCGCAAAGAGAATGGACATCGGCAATGAGACTTTAGGACAAGTAGCTAATGGTAGGAGAAATTACTCACTAAATCCAACGTGAAGAATTAATGAATGGCACTAGAGAAATTCAATCTTAATTTAAAGAAAATAATTCACGTTTCCAAAAGATAATGGCGAATTAAAACCAACTCAACTTTATGGAATGTCTCATCAGGATGTCTTTAGCCGCCGACATTTTATACTCAATTTGTTTCTTAAAACATTTAATTGACTTCAGCTTCAGCGCTGAGAGTATATTAATGAGTTCAAACATCTTTGTCAGTTTATTAAGCAATGTTAGCTGAAAGAGTGAAGAGCACAGAATGGATGACTTCATCACACAAGTCTAAGAAAGGCCGGAATTTTACCGGCACGCCCGCCCCGATTCCGGAGATGGGCGAGGCTCGGAGAACAGCATTCTCTGTTGGCCTCGGGTGGGATCATACGAACCTTGGGCGGACATGCCGGTAAATTTACGCCCCACGGTTACATGGGGGAAAGAAAGATTATCCAGGGAGCTGGGAACAAATTACTGCGGATGCTGGAATCTGAAAGCAAAAGAGAAAATGCTGGAATATCTCAGCAGATCTGGCAGCGTCTGTAAGGAGAGAAAAGAGCTGACGTTTTGGTCCAGATGACCCATTGTCCAGCGAGAAAATGGATGTTTGAGAAATTATTTGAATGCTGAATTTGAATAATTTGCGACCATCAGATTTTTCCTTTAAAAACGATGATTCCAGGGATAAGTGAAGGATCGTTACAACTAAGCTCTGTAGACTTTAATATTTTCCTTCTGGGGACAATCAGGGGTAAAGCCACTTGCAGGTTTACACGTGAACAGGAAACTCCAGTGCAACTGCCAAATAAGTCATTAAAATATTCAACGAGTCAATTATGTCAGGATTTAAACCAGCATTCTGACTTTAACAGCATGTGCATAGATGTCTTGAGATGTTTGTAATTCACCAGTCAGTCATGTAGGGGGTCTTTTACTCCACACGTGGTGGTCTCTGCAACCACTCTTAGACTTGTGTGTGTCTCTCCTGCAGAGTAAGAAGTCTCACAAAAGATCTTCGGGTAAACGTTCTCCAAGGCGGCCTTCATGACACACGACAACGCAGGATAACTGAGCAGAAACTGATAGCCAAGTTTCGCACACATGAGGACGGCCTCAACCAGGATCTTGGGTTCATGTCACACTATCTGTAACCCCCACGACTTGCCTGGGCTTGAAAAATCACACTAACTGTCCAGGCTTGAGACAATTCACACCTCTTTAACCTGTACTTAACCCTCTCTCCACTCGCATTGTCTGTACTTGTAAAGACTTGATTACCTGTTAAGACTCGCATTCCAACTATTATCTTGTAATTGAGTTTGTGTCTATATATGCCCTGTTTGTGAACCAAATCCTCCACTCACCTGATGAAGGGGCAGCGCTCCGAAAGCTCGTGTTACCAAATAAACCTGTTGGACTTTAACCTGGTGTTGTGAGACTTCTTGCTGTGCCCACCCCGGTCCAACGCCGTCATCTCCACATCATCTCTCCTGGAGGTGGAGGAAACGGTGGAAATGTCACACTGGGACGACTTTGCAGGAGAAAGAAAAAGTGAGCCACAGTGAACCCGCTTGAGTGAGTGTTTTCGAGGTGCCTGAACCCCTACGATTCTAGATTTCAGAATTATGTTCTCGCTCTGTGATCCACCAGAATGAAAAGAGAGACAAATGGGTGACACAAAAGGCCAGATTTTATTCAGGAAGGAATGAAATTAACCAGATCTGTCAACATGCACACGTAACCAGTTACTATGCTATGGAAGGAAGAGACTATAGCGACACAATGGATATTTTTAGGTTTACACAATTTTATACAATTCCCAACCACCATTCCTCAATACTTGGCTAATTGGGAATTTCTGGGGACTGTAGATTATACTCACCACTCCTGGGGTCAAAACCGCGGTGCTGTCTTCAAGAAAAGGTCAGGGCCATCTTGCCTTTAAGAGACACGCACCTTGGTCGCGTGGTCAGGTAGGTATAAAAATCTTTGCTGTGCAACCCAGGCCTTCAGTCTGGGGTTGTGTCCGAAAATGCAGTTTCTTGCTGGTAAATACTTGCTGAATTTCTTTCTTTGGTGGTTGAAGAGTAATTTTAGAGTCTTTTCAGCTGTTGGAGCCAATAAGGAGCTAGGTTGCGGCTCAATCAAAGTTGGTTGGTTCTGCTTGGAGAAGAACCTCTGGCTGTCGTTGTGGAGAAGTGAACAAGCAGTGTCCTCAGGCCAAAAGAGTCTCCTGTCCTTTGTCTTAATCCAATTTTTTAAAAGTTGCAACCTTTGAAATTCTGGCAGGCTTCTCCCAATGGTCGGTCGAATTGTGATGAGTGCTTGGAGCTGATGAGGTGCGAAATGGTTTTTGATGGCTCTCAGGAGGTGTTGATCGCTTTCCCATCAAGATGGTTTTGCAAGACACAGCCTGGGCCCAAACTTGTTGGATTTCACAGACAACTTGGAGTCTATGATGTGTACTGTCCATAGATGTTGTAGTGGGTAGCATAGTTAGCCAGGTCTAGCAGGGTCCGTTTTTACATAACTAGCAGGCTAGTTTTGCCATGACTCATCGTCCTTTGTCTGCTTAAGCAACTCCCAGATGCATTTGATAAAGCTGTGAATTTCTTTGTCTGTCAATGTCTTGTTTGCAGCCATTTTACGTCCATGTGTTTTGAAACACAGAATTTTAAATTTGCCCATATTTCAGCCAATTTTGTCCATATTCCACATATTGTGTTAATGTCCTTAAAAGGTATATTTACCTCATCTTACAGCCAGGTGGGAGCACAGTGGGGAATGTTTCTTCAGTGAAACTAATAGGCCAGGAAGCCTTTAAACAGTGAAACTGATGAGCTTCAATTATGCCCAGGTGAAAAGAACAAAATGAGGGTGATCGTGAGTGTTGACTATTCACCGAGGGGTGTGCGGAGGTTCCTGGAGAGAGGGGGATGAGGGGAGCTGCAAAGTGTGTTGGTCTAAGGGGAATGCTAGAAGAGTCCGAGTGCGGATGTTGATACCTGAAACTGTTACTCCCCTTTCCTGTCCACTTGAGGTTTCTGAATCTCTTGGAGCACTGTCTCTGGGTTCAAAGTGCCATCCTTTTGCTTCCCATTTCCTTGGCCATTTTCATTCATGTCCATCTATCCTGAGAATCCTGTCATTTTCCAACCTCAACTTACTTGGGGCGGCATGGTAGCACAGTGGTTAGCACTGCTGCTTCACAGCTCCAGGGACCTGGGTTCGATTCCCGGCTTGAGCCACTGTCTGTGTGGAGTTTGCACATTCTCTTCGTGTCTGCGTGGGTTTCCTCCGGGTGCTCCAGTTTCCTCCCACAGTCCAAAGATGTGCGGGTTAGGTTGATTGGCCATGCTAAAAAATTGCCCTTAGTGTCCTGGGATGTGTAGATTAGAGGGATTAGTGGGTAAAATATGTAGGGATATGGGGGTAGGGCCTGGGTGGGATTGTGGTCGGTGCAGACTCGATGGGCCGAATGGCCACCTTCTGCACTGTAGGGTTTCTATGATTTCTATGATACTTCTGTTCTAAGAACATCTGGAGGTTAAGGATGAGGAAAGGCTCTATGACCATCCAATCATTTTTTCTGTACAATGACCGGAATTCTCCGACTTCGTCATGACTGGGATTCTCCAGTCCCGCTGCAGTGAATGGAGATTTGGCTGAGTACCAAATTCTCCTTTCTCACTGGCAGTGGCAGTGGGGTGTGGGAGACCGGAGAATTCTGGCCATTGACTCTCTCATCAAAGTAGAACATTGATTATTTATATATCCTTACTATAGTTCTTATGATTCTTACTATTCTTATAATTCTTACTATGATTCAAATACCTGCCTATCTGACAGAATGTTTTCAGAACATATTTTTATTTCACAATGTTACGATTAAACAGGTCACAGTTTAACATCTTATCTGAAAGATGGCATTTGTTTTAATTAACACTTAAGTTTCTGGAGTGGGATTCGACCTCAAATATTGAGCCTGATCCTTACAGGGATGAGCTGCATTGCTGGTGGAGGTGATATGCAAGGTCGAGCTTCTGTCAGGAATCCCAGAAGTTTTGGATTCCCTCCATGCTGTTAACTCCACACCATGTGCAGTCTCTCTTTGACAGGACCCGTCGCTGAAAGTCAACCTGACTGGCAGGTTTAATTTCCAGACTCTGGGGGTAAGCCACCTGCTGTGGGAGCTTGAGAGCACAGCAAGGTGGTTTCAATTTCCAACCGCAGTGGGAGAGGGGGACAGAGGAGGGGGAAGCAGGGATGGTCTCAATCAGGGTATTTCAGTGCTTGATGGGACACCATTTACCTCCCCCCTCAAACTGTCCTCACCTCTCTTCAACTATTGGTTTCCCAAATTCCTTCGGAATCGAGCTGGGTAGAGTTAAATCTGCAAGTGCTGGGATTGGAGGTAGCTCCGGGTCTGGTTTAAGATATTTAAAGTTCTTACATCTCACCTGACCACAAGCCCACCTGTTTTGCGGAGTCGGTTAATTCAGTTTCTCTCTCCAGAGACGCTGAGAGTTCCCAGCAGTTTCTGTTCCTATTTCAGATTTCCACAACTCTTTGATTTTGTGTCATCCTTAGGCTCCTCATGGTTAAATACCAAACCAGATGATGCATGTAATCAGTGAGCTATCAGTGCTGAAGACTCGGCTAGGGCTGTGAATGATATGGTCTGAACCACACAGCCCTCAGAGGGTTCTGTTAGTCTATATGGATTAAATGTAGAAAAGTTTAACTCCTTTTTAGCATTGCACTGTGCAAATACAGAAACAAATCTTGATGTAATTGTGCCTCTGATAGGAACAACATGGATGGATTAATTAGTGGCGTATTGATGGAGTAAATGACCCAACTTTTCATGCTCTGATATAGGCAGCATATTAGATTCAAGGCAACTGTGCCTATGTGTATAGTCTGAAGTTATCAACTCCATATTTTGAAACAACAGTAGTTGCCTCTGGGCATCGTCAACTAAGTAGTTGCTGTGTCGGCTTAAATATTTCAAATCCCTCGGAGTGCACAAGTCAGTCCTGCGGGAATACTTCAATGATTTTTTTAAAATATATGTTCAGGACGCTCAAGGAATTTCTCGACATTTGCCAAACACATGGTTGAAATGTCTCATGATCCAGGTTAGGGCTAAATGCAGGTCACTCTTAATCCACCTACCAAATGATGGAATCTCTCCACCCTGGTATGAGATAACATGATGAAGTTATTGCTTTTTTAAAAATTCATTAAATGACGGTTACTTTTCCTTGAAAGACTGGCTCGGTAAACATGTTTTCAGCTATACAGATGCCATAGGTAGAGCGACATGAATATTAGTCTCCTCCTCAGAAACTGTGTTTTGTGACCGTAAAGTCAAACTCTAAGATCCATTGCCCTTCTTGGCCGGATTTCAATGATAAAACAGCAACAGGCGCAGGGAAAAATATCAAAAGCCTGATCAAAGGGAGACGTGTTCAGGAGGGCTCAGAGCGCAGACAAAGTGGTTTCTGAAAACGCAGGAGGGCAGGGGGTTAATATCAGATGATGAAGAAGAGAAGGCAGCAGTAATGCATCGTCAGAGGAACAGGCTTACAACAACAGGGGAAGTGAGTGCATCCTTCCTTGTCCCTTCCCATTGCATCTAGCCAGCTCATTCATTTTATTATTGAGAACTACAGCACAAGATGATCTTGAGAAATGATTATGCCCAGGGCAGTAGGTGTTGGTGGTACGCAGACATCTCATAGAATCATAGAATCCCTACAGTGCAGAAGGAGGCCATTCGGTCCATCGAGCCTGCACCAGCAACAATCCCACCTAAACCCTATCCCCATAACACCACATTTTTACCCTGCTAATTCCCCTGACATTGAGGGGCAATTTAACACGGCCAATCTACCTAAATCTGCGCATCTTTGGACTGTGGGAGGAAACCCATGCAGACATGGGCAGAATGTGCAAACTTCACACTAACAGACAGTCACCCAAGGCCAGAGTCGATCCCAGGTCCCTGGAGCTGAGTCAACAGTGCTAACCACTGTGCCACTGTGCCACCCAGCTTCCAAATCCAAAGTAAAGATGATCTAAGATAATGAATTTCGATACAACCGAGTGGCTTGCTGGGCTATTTCAGAGAGATGCTAAGAGTCAGCCACATGGTTGTGGATCTGAATTCACATCGAAGCCATCTGGGTGTATGACAGCAGATTTCCTTCCCCTGAAGGCAAATAGTAAACCAGATAGGTTTTATGGCAATCTGGTAGCATTACAGTCACTGTTACTGATACCAGTTACTTTTGTATTCCAGATTTAATTTAATTTCCCCAGCTGCTGGTGAGATTTAAGAGCGTGCCTCTCAATCATTAGCTCAGGCCTCTGGATTACCAAACCAGTAACATAATCATGATGCTGACATTCCCTTAATGACAAACGCATAAGCGGGCAGAGAACTTAGCAGCAGAGTTCCTGAAGTGAGCGAGAATCCCTGTTGTGAACCTGCAGTGAACGCTTGCTATGAATTGTAATAAAGTATTCAGATATTCAGACAGTAATGGGACTACTGTCAACTGGCTTTGACAGTCCCAGAGTAAGCAGAATGGTAGGTTTGTTAGAATACCAAACCAGAAACTGGAAGGTATATTATGAACTCAGACTAGACTCCAACAACTTGCTATTTTGGCAATAATGTGAGAATAAGATGTTGCATGCCAGGCACGATTCTACTGACACACTGGCAAGCTTTTATAAAAGGAATTGTATTTAACAACACGGTTTAACTATAACAAATGAATTAGCTTAACTTTTAACGAGTGAACAATATTTAAACAAGACAAGATGCAATTCTTAACTGCCAGCCTCTCACTATGATATCTAAATCAAGCAATATTCCTCTTATAGACTTAAACCCCCTCTTTAAAAATAATTAGCAAAGCACAGGCTTGTAGTTAGGTTGTCAGTTTTGGAGCTTTCAGACAACCTCTCGAGAGAGACAGAGAGACACGTATTCCTTCTTTCAGAATCAAGCAGTAACTGCTTGTTTTAAAAAGGAGAGAGAAACTGTGTTTTCCCTGCAAGCTTGGGACGCTGTCCCTGTCAATCAACTAATCAAAACTCTACCCCAGGGAAAACCTAAGTAAACATAAAGGCATTAGCCCTGCTTAAACAAGCACTTCATATACTTATCCTGTTCTCCCAGCTACCAGCTTAAAAGATTTCTGAGACAAATCTGCACCCTGCACAACAGATCTGAATTCTAAACATACCGCTTACAAGAAACATGATATACACATACTTCTTAAAGGACTAATATCATCACAGGTTATATTAATTCAATGGAAAAGACAAAGAAAAAAGTCTTTTTTGACCTGAAAAGTGAATATTCTTGAAGTATAAAAACAGCAAAGCAGAACATTTGAACAGAAAAAGGCCATTCAATCTCTCACACCATTCAATTGGTTTACAGTTCTCTGTTCCAAGTGTGATAGTCAAATAGTAGCATACTGCTGGATTAACAACCAAGGGGTCTGCTAAAGCAGTTCAAATTCTAAACTGATGCAATTTCAGTTCAATTAATAAATCTGGAATAAATGTCGCCCTTGTGAATAATGAGATGAAAATTGTCATTAAAAATCATCAGGTTCCCTAAAACCCATCAGGGGAGGAAATCTGACTTCCTTACTTGGTGTACAAACCTTCTGGAATGTTTATAGTAAACCATTCTGTGGTATCGAACCTACCTGAGTAATCAATATGGGTATACTTACACCACATAGACTAAGTTTATGTAAGCCCTGCTCATCATTTAACCTTTTAATCTCAATATAATTCTGTAGAATCTGCACTGTTCTCCTTGGAAAGGCTTTGTATGTTTCTGAAATTCAGTGCCCAAAACTGAATACCAAGGCCTGGACTTTCACTGAGTTGGGTTGACTCAGGAGCCCTTTAAAAATGGCAGGCAGGGCCTGATTCTTGGATTCCCAACCCCACTCCTGGATTCTGCAATTTTTGGGAATGAAAGGATCTGGGCAGTTTACAGTCAGAAGTCCACATTTGACACTCCCAATCTGGCTGGTTCCATTGCAGAGATAGGCATTGCCCTAATCCTCCACAATTTTCATGGAGAATGTGGTAATATGCCTTTTAAGGATGGTAGCATGACATCATTAGAAGGGAAGTGTGCCATGCCATGTCTTAGTTTCACCTTTGCTTTTGAACAGAGCACATAAGCATAGCTCTGTTCAAAAGCAAAAGTGAAACTAAGACTTGGTTGTATGACACACTTCCTTTCTAGAAATGTCATGCTGCTATTCTTTAAAGGCATATTACCACTGAGTTAGGCAAGTATAGGAGCTTTTTTCAGAGGCGTAGCATTAAGCTAGTTTTCACTTAAACACGGCTCAGTTAAAGCAAAGACTCGTGGAGACAGAATTCTGGTTAAGGATGTTTCTTTATCTTCCAGGCCTGGCCAACGTTTGAGGGTGAGAAATTTGAGGCAGTTCCAAATCATTCTGAAATTACATTACTCTCAGTATGGCAATCATACAATTTTCACAAGTCATTTGCCCACCTTTCTGCTCACCCTAGCCAGGTATGAGCCAATCATTATTAATATGGATTATTTATGTTGGCCAATAACATTTACCCTCTGACAGTATGGGAATATGTGAGTTTGTGGACTTTAAGAGTCTTTCTCACAGCCTCTTAACATTTCCTAGACCTCCTTATCTGGCATAATGTATGATCTATTCATTGACCTGTCTGAGATCTCTAGTACTGTCCTTGGCTAGTGCATAATCTATTAATTAGGACTGTCTAGAGATACTGTTAAGAATTGCTTTCTCCCTTCACTAGTAGCTGTATTGTTCTGAAGAATGTGGTTCTTTTTACTTGACTACATCATCATGCCTTAAAGCAGTGTGTCATTAGCCAAGATGTATGCTTTTAATACAGAATATAATATGTTTTCAAAAATACATGTTTAAATTTTCTAACAGTGATTATATGTATCTCCATGTAAACAGTACCTTTGTAAAATATATCCCAGGCACTTTGTGACTTCTGTATACTGTATTCACTCTGATTGTTAGTCTTTCAGTCCCAGGTTATTCTGAACTCTCCTTACAGCAAGGTGTTTAAAGAGTCATAATTCTTTCAGAGGAGTCATGAACCCTAGTCTGCAACAGGGAACCTTTTAAAAGGTAAGCCCTTCATACCCCCATGCCAACCTCTGCCCCTCTATCCACCCCGATGTCCCATCATGCCCTCTTTGCAGAGAATAGAGGTTGGTACAAGGGGCATGGCGTCATATGGGGTGGGTAGATGAACAAAGCTTGGTGTGGGGGCATGAAAGCAGATAGGAAGATGGGTTGCTGGGCATAGAAGACATGGGGGGGGCAATAAGGGGGGGTGGGAAGCATGAAGTGACATGGTTGAAGCATGGGGAGTGTTTGGAGGGTGAAAGGAGTGTGTACAACCTCTAAGTTTGCTTTTTTCACTGGGTCAAAATCCCATGACACTGAGGTGGGTGTTTCAAGCAGCCTACTTCTATAGCTGGCAGTCCCTATGGCTGGCTCCGCACTCCTTTGCAGGTCAGCTCCTGACTTTGACCTGCATCCCTCCCTACAGAGAGGAGTTCCCGTCTTAGTGGGTGCTCTCTTCCGCAGCAGGCAGGCCGAGCCAGGAATTTTCCCAACTCCCTTGCCCCACTCAAGGATGAAAGTCCAGGTTCAAGGGCCTGACCAAGGCTCTTCATAACTGAAGCATCACTTGCTCACTTTTGAATCCTTACTCCCTTAAGATAACATCACCAAATTTGAAAATGGGTCTTTTTCTGATAAGCAGGCAGTGAGTAGTGGGGTTCCGCAGGGATCTGTGCTCGGACCTCAACGGTTCATATTATATATTAATTAGTTGGAAGAGGGAACTAAATGTATTATCTCCAAATCTACAGATGGCACTAGCTGCGTGGGTGGGTGAGCTGTGAAGAGGATTCAGAGATGCTTCTGCATGATTTGGACAGGCTGAGTGAGTGGGCATGTGCATGCTGTATAATGTGGATAAATGTGAGGTTATCCACTTTGGTAGCAATAATAGGAAGGCAGATTATTATTTGAATGGGTGCAAATTGAGAGTGATGGATACTCAGCGAGACCTTAGTGTCCTCAAGCATCCTTCGCTTTAAAATAAGCACGCAGGTACAGCAGGCTGTAAAGAGGCAAATGGTATGTTGGCCTTCATAGCGAGAGGATTTGAGTATAGGAATAGGGATGTTTCACTGTAAATATGTAGGACATTGGTGAGGCCACACCTGGAGTATTGTGTGAATTTCGGCAAGTTTGAACTCAATTAGTTTTCCTACACTTTCTGGATGGGGGAACGTGAAGAATGGGGGTATGTTGGCGGAATTTGGGGGCAGTGGGAGGGCCGCTGATTTCTGCACAATTGAATGACTTAGAAAAAGGTGGGAAGAAAATCTGAGGAAAAGAAATGCCATTTTAAAGATGACAACATTTTACAGATGCATCATAGAAGGCATTCTTTCTGGTTGAATCACAATTTGGTATGGCTCCTTCTCTGACCAAAACCGCAAGGAACTACAAAAGGTCGTGAATATAGCCCAATCCATCACGCAAACCGGCCTCCCATCCATTGACTCTGTCTACACTTCCCACTGCCTCGTCAAAGCAGCCTGCATAATTAAGGACCTACTCACCCCGGACATTCTCTCTTCCACCTTCTTCCGTCGGGAAAAAGATACAGAAGTCTGAGGTCACGTACCAGCCAACTCAAGAACAGCTTCTTCCCTGCTGCTGTCAAACTTTTGAATGGACTTACTTTGCATTAAGTTGATCTTTCTCTACACCCTAGCTGTGACTGTAACGTTACATTCTGCACTGTCTCGTTTCCTTCTCTATGAACGGTATGCTCTATCTGTATAGCGTGCAAGAAACAATACTTTTCACTGTATGTTAATACATATGATAATAATAAATCAAGTCAAATCAAATCAAATTCCATAGCCAGTAGAGCAATAATCCAGTCCAGGTCAGCCTTGAACTCTTGTACCTTATAAGATCAGTGTGGTGATTATGGTGATTGTTCCTTTAAGGGCAGGACAGCAGAAGAGGGTTACCTGGTTGAGGGACCAACTGGGACTGAGCGTGGGGAATCACCCCAGGGGGCACTGATACTCTCTCTTTGATAGAAGACAGTCTGAAGACATGTGGTAGACATGTTGGGATTGGAACAGCTAGTTGGCTGTTCCAGGAGAGCTGGGGGCGCTGCCAGCTTCTGTACAGTTTTTCCTTGTTAATAAATACCCTTTGGCTGGAATGTTACCATCGTTCACGCCGGCGGGATTTTCCCATCCCGGTGCAGTGAATGGAGATTTGGCTGGGCGCCAAAGTCTCCAACTTCACTGCAGTGGGAGCATGGCACGAACGGCGGATAGGATCACACTCTCAGTGTTCCTGACAAACTCTGTAGCGTACATCATTACAATCATTATTTTTCAAAATGCTGATACCGTCCAAGTACCTTCAAACTTGTGGCAAATATAAGCTCAGCCTTTCCATTCTCCACTGCTAATGTAAAACTCAAAGGATGAAATATAAATTGATCATACAAAGCACCGAATGGGTCAATTTTTACGATTGGATAAATATTCTATTATAAATGCTCCTTAAGGAAAAATAAACTTTAGCTGATTCAAACGAACCAAGGAAAATTTGAGGTTGCAGGAACGTGTAATATAATTACACATATTTATATTGTGTGTATAAAGGAGATTACCCTGTTAAAAATACTGGCCACCAACATCCCAAACAAATTAGTTTACATATTTTGATATCAAAGTTTAGTTGTTACTGTCAAATAATTGAAACCACAAAGATTATAAACATATTTTAATTCATGCTAAACAGCGTGACTGAGTTCTTACCATGGCTTTGTGGGTAATAAGCTCTGTTCAGTACTCTCAGTAAAGACTCCTGCTTTGATCCTTCGTCTGTGAGGAGTTAGCTGATCACAGCTGGCCAGCAGTTGGAGACTGCAGTTGTTGTTTTCAATCCTCCCAGGCCAGGGAAGGGGAATTATCCGTCAATGTTGGTATTGTTATGTATGTCCCCTTTAAGGGAACCCAGGGTGTGGGGTGGTCTCCGGGGACCGCCCTGAGTGGGCAGTTGTCCTTGAAGTGTGGAGCAAGTGAGACTATAATAAAGATCTGTGCTCCCTAATTCCTGTCTGTGGAATGAGTTGTTGAGGATATTTCTCAGTCATAAAGAATTTAACAAATATTGTTCAAGGATGGGTGGCATGGTGACACATTGGTTAGTACTGCTGCCTCACAGCGCCAGGGGTTCAATTCCTGGCTTCAGTCTGTCTCTGTTTGTCTCTATGTGCGTGTGCCTGTGTGTGTGTGTGTAGCAGGCACATAGGTGGGGAAAAGCTAAAATCAGCACAAGCCATTCTATGGATGGCAAATATCCCTTTCTATCAGATTTCTTTTCTCTTCTTTCTTGGGATGTGGTTGTCGCTGGCTAGGCCAGCATTTATTGCCCATTCTTAATTGTCCTTTGAGGAAGAATCCATGTGGTGCAGATAAACCCACTGTGTGTTAGAGAGGTAGTGCCAGGATTTTGACCCAGCAACAGTGAAGGAACACGGGTATTGTTTCAAGTCGGGAGGCTTGGGTGAAAATTTGTCGGTTGAGGTCTTCTTATGCGCTTGCAGCCCTTGTCCTTCTCTGTGGTCGAGGTCAAGGGTTTGGAAGGAGCTGTCGAAGGAGACTTGGTGAGTTGTTGCAGTTTATCTTGTAGATTGTACACATTGCTGCCAATTTGTGTCAGTGGTGGAAGGAGTGAATGTGGTGGATGCAGTGCCAGTCACGTGGGCTGTTTTTCCCTGGGTTGTGCTGAGCTTCTTCGAGACATTGAAAATAGTAGCAGGTATAAGCTATTCGGCCCTTCGAGCCTGCTCCACCATTCAATATGATCATGGCTGATCATTTATCTCAATGTGATATATCCACACTCTCCCCATACCCCATGATCCTTTTAGAGTTGAGAAATCTATTTTCTCATAAATATATTCAGTGACTTGGCCTCTACAGCTTTCTGTGGTAGAGAATTCTACTGCTTCATCACCTCTCCTCAGTGCTAAATAGCCTGCCCTATGTCACTCCTACCAATGCTGTCATGGACAAATGCATCTGCGACATGTAGATTGATGGGAACAAGGTCAAGTACATTACTCCCTCTTGTTGGTTCCCTCACCATGTGCCACAGACTCACTCTAGCAGTTATGTCCTTTAGGACCTAGACTGTTTGGTCAATAGTGTTGTTACTGAGCCACTCTTGGTGATGGAAGTCGAAGTTCCCCTACACAGAGTACTAAACCTTGCCCACTCTCAGTGCCTCTTCAAAGTGGTGTTCAATATGGAGGGGTGCTAATTCATTAGCTGAGAGAGGAGTGCGGTGTTGCTGGTAACTTGCCAGAGGTTTCCTTGCCCATGTTTGACCCGATGACATAATACTTTGTAGGATCTGGCATCAATGTTGAGGACTCCCAGGACTACTCCCTCTTGATTGTATGCCACTGTGCTGCCACCTCTGGTAAGTATGTCCTGTCCCTCTATAATAAGTCTTCGGAGGCAGAAATCTCTTCACCAAAACCCCTTTATTTACAATTCCAACAACACACACAGAGTGCTATCAGTCAGCAGTCTAACTTCGGGAGTGCCAGAGGAACTGATACTCCTGGTTAAATACAAGGAAAAGACTCCAAGATTGGCCATCAATTGACTCCTTAATCAGGGCGTTCATATTCCAATAGGCAAACCTCAATGGCCTGATTGAAGTCATTTACACCCTTCTACTGGGATGGTGGTGTCTGGGCATTGTCTAGGAAACTATGAGTCTGTGAGAATGACTATGTCAGGCTGCTTCGTGACTGCACAAGCCCCCAGATGTCACGAAGAAGGACCATTGCAGGGTCCACAGGGTTGGGTATGTTATTGTTGATGCCGGTGCCCAGGTTGATGTCAACTGGTCCGACCGGTTTAATTCCTGCTCTTCGACTTTCTCACGTTTTGATACGACTGAGTGGCATACTAAGCCATTTCTAAGAATCAATCACTTTGCTGTGGACCAGACAGACCAGGTAAAGGATGGCAAGTTTAGTGAACTTGGTGGTTTCATGGTCACCCTTTATTAGCTTTTAATTCCAAATGATTTGATTGAATTCAAATTCTGCCAGCTGCCGTGGTGTCCCCAGAGAATTAATCTAGGCCTGCGGATAGCCAGTCCAGTGACATTATCGCTACGTCACTACTTATCCCGTATTACATTACAGAAAAGGGTGGAGTTATATGGGTTTACATGCAAACAGCAACTGTTGACAACTGAGTATGCCCTTGGCAAGGTTGTTGCAGTTGTGTTATGCTCCAGGAGGGCTGAGCTGGATTGGAAAGGTGCAGCTACTCTGCTCTCTGACGAGTAACGTCTCTGAATGGAAATAGCGCAGTACAATTCTAATAGTGAAGCCAATTGTAGCAGCGCGCCGTGTGACTCTAACCGCCCCAAAATCAAATAGAATAAAGGCAGAAAATGTACAGCATTCGCCAACACCTGAGACAACAAAACAAGATTTTATTTTAAGGTGGAAGCCATGGAAGGCAAGATTGAGGGGAATGAATATTGAGGGAAGGGAATATTGAGGGAGGGGAATATTGAGGGAGGGGAATATTGAGGGGAGGAATATTGAGCAAGGGAAATATTGAGGCAGAGGAATATTGAGGAGAGGAATATTGAGCAAGGGAAATATTGAGGCAGAGGAATAGTGAGGGGAGGGAATATTGAGGGGAGGGAATATTGAGGGGAGGGAATATTGAGGCAGGGGAATATTGAGGGAAGGGAATAGTGAGGTGAGGGAATATTGAGGGGAGGAAATATTGAGGGAGGGGAATATTGAGGGAAGGGAATATTGAAGGGAGGGAATATTGAGGGGTTGCCAAAATTTTGAATGTGCTTCTAATTCCACGTACTGTGCTATAAAAAGCACAACCTGATACTGGATAGGACATTAGGCTATTTTTGAAAGACTGCCCAGTCACACAAAACAACCTTTGATGGAATGTAAATAAATTATCGCATCATTTATTAAGTTACTGAATGCCATTATCACAGCTATTACCAAATATGCCGGAAATGATGGCCATTTTATAGCACTGTTTATGCATCGATAGGGATTTATATTACCTCAAAAGGTTTGCAGATTAGCCAGCAATTGTTTAATCGTACTTCAGCCCTATACTGTGTGACAAACCATACCCTCCATTTTAATATGGGTCATAATTAATTGCTCCTTTGCTTGTCTCCTTAAACTGTAACTATCAAACATTAGCTATAAGAGCTACAATTAAGCTAGCTTAAACACAAACCCATCATCTAATTTTTATTCATCGTTTGCACAACGTTGTAAATGGTGTAATAATCCTTATTTAACTGGGGGAAATGAAAAAATAATTGATGAAGGATATTTTACATTTCTAATCATTTCACTATTGAGATGACAATTTTAGAAGAGATGTGGTAACAGGAACAAAATATTTACTGAACATAACCCTGTACCGGTCTCCATGTGTAACGGGATTAAAGATTTTGATGCTGAAATTTCCTTTGTTGGGTGAGAGTTGGTCATGAATGAGTCCCTTTGATTGTTTCTTCTCCCCTTGTCCCCTTCAGGCATACAGCTTGCTGGGGTGCCTGGTTTTCTTGGGCAGTAGCAGAGCCTGGGAGTTGGGCAGAACCCCGCCCTGGGCTATGGTGACCCCTCCCAGCAGCTTGCGGAGCTCCTCATCGTTGCAAGTGGCGAGAGATGATGTGGCTCTTCTTGTTGTCCTGGGACACGTTGCCGGCCAGTTCGAGGATTTCAGTAGTCAGATACTCCATGACAGCGGCCAGGTAGATGAGAGGGGGGAGGGGGCGTGACACACACCCGCTTGGCCTAGTGGCCCTTATGTAGCAGCCAGTGGAAACCAGCTCTGGAGAAGCAGGTCTTGGCCAAGTTAATCAACAATAGGCACCTGTTCAGTGGCACTTCACACCTATTCCGTGGTTATTTTCTAAAATTATTTAAAGTAAGCCAGATCGAACATAAAGTCATATTTGAGGAGTGGACAACGATAAGTTAAGCCTACACTGGTTTGCTGAAAATGCCAATCGCTGGCCAGGCCAGCATTTATTGCCCATCCCTAGTTGCCCTTGAGAAGGTGGTGGTGAGCCGCCTTCTTAATTCGCAGCGGACCAGGTGCCCACAATGGGTTGACCCACAATGCCATTCTCTGGTCCCGCCGCTGTCAATGGGAATTCCCAGTTGACGTCACCCCAATCCGGCACGAAACCCGCAGGCAGGAGTGCGCTGCCAGCGAGACCGGAGAAATATGCCAGCGTGAACGGCTGGAGAATTCCGGCGAATGCCTACATTTGTTCGTCTAACCTTGTCAAAAATTGATTCTCTTGATGTACTTGAATAAAAATTGTTTTACACTGAAAGCATTGAAGTGCGCGAGACGTAATTTACAAGAACATACATGTCAATGGCTTGAATATGGATGGAGTGAATTCTTCCAATATGTCCCCCACTCCCGAGTCTCCCACCCCCATTAATGTAAAGTACAAAGTAATGGACAGACTAACACTACTACCGGAGGTAGCTTCTAAAGTTATAATTCACTCCTAACGGATCAATGATATGCATCATAGTATTACATGTCTATCGAATCCTAACAATGGGAATCTTAGTTTAATATTTGTTATTTGATTAAAGTTCATCATGATTCTAACCTCACTTTGCATCTTATCAGGGAATTACAGTTCCTCCGCTATGGTTTGAGTCTCAAGTTAGGCCACTTAAAGAATTGACCTCGAGGAACAACCTCCTGACCTTAAAAATAAAACAGCCCCAGGTTATTTTGACGAAGTAAATGGTCACAGCTGGTCATTGCCCTAAGAGTTCCACTCATAATTTTACTTTTGTGAATTCTCAGCTTGCTTGTTACATACAATCTCTCTGAGGACAAACATTAAAACAAGCACATCAATAATTTGGACTTTTAAACACCGTTAAGTCATTGTAAAACCTTTTTGTGTTACATTTACAGCAGCAGTAAAGGAATGAATTCCAACAAGTTCCTTTGCTGCCCTTTGATCGGCCTGATGGATTAACAACAGTGGCCTCCAAATCTTGTGGAAAAACCAACCTCTCAAAGTCTAAATTAAAATCCAGATTGTCAGCTTTAAACACGATTTAGTAAAGCCCACCGGAGTGGACATGGAGAGGTGAGGGAAATTTGGCATGTCCGCTACGACTCTCATCAATTTTTAAAGATGCACCATAGAAAGCACCCTTTCTGGATGGATCACAGCTTGGTATGGCTCTTGGTCTGACCAAGACCACAAGAAGCTATAAAAGGTTGTGAACGTAGTCCAGTCCATCACGCAAACCAGGCTCTCATCCATTCACTCCATCTACACTTCTAGCTGCCTCAGAAAAGCAAAGAGCACAATCAAGGACCCCACGGAGCCCGGACGTTCTCTCTTCCACCTTCTTCTGTTGGGAAAAAGATACAAAAGTCTGAGATCATGTACCAACCAACTCAAGAACAGCTTCTTCCCTGCTACCATCAAACCTTTGAATGGACCTACCTTATATTAAGCTGATCTTTCTGTGCACCCTCGCTATAACTGTAACACTATATTCTGCACCCTCTCCTTTCCTTCTCCCCTATATGCTCCATGAACGGTATGCTTTGCCTGTATAGCACGCAAGAAACAATATTTTCCATTGTATCCCAATACATGTGACAATAATAAATCAAATCAAATTAAATCAAAGTGGGCAGAAGTACCAGGATTGGATTTGGCTGTGTCATGGGAGAGTATCTTTGGCTGTCTCAAATCAGTGGAACTCATTACAATCAATTCTTCATATGTGAGCTCATTAATGAGCCAGTTAATGCCAGCTCCTGAGCTCATCTAGTTGGGTGGCTTGCGGCCTCTTGGAAAAAGAGAGGTCCCTTGTTGATAGACATCTGGTGCCCAATCTAGGGACATGCTTTGGGAAGAGGATGGGCTACTAATGCCACCACCCCTTATCTTTTCATCTGCCCTCCACCTTCCTCCCTGACCGGTGACTCTTTCTCTGTACTCCCATCCCACCCTCGCTACCTGAATCCTGGGATCCAACCCTCAGGTTGGGCCTTGCAGCATTACCGGTATTAGCCACGGCTCCCAGTGGCGCTGCTGGCAATGGAGAGTGGCCAGCCTTTGATTGGCCAGCAGCTTTTGGAAATGGGATTTCCACCCTCCAGAGTCTTCATCTCATGAGATGCCCAACACTGACCAATGAAATGCCTGGCATGTGGAAGTAATTGCATCAGATTTCACCCTCAGAAGCAAAGCGGAGTTCCTGCTAATTCTCCAACTGGCAGGGGAGGTGGAGAGGAGAGGGTGGGGGCAGTGTTGGTGGATGAGGAGACTCGTGTCCCTGGAAGGAAATCCAGCCCTGGGTCTGGGGTACATTCACTACACCCATTCACCTCTCTACCTCTCCTTCCCCCTTTAAGAGGCACCTTCAAACCTACCCAGATTGTCAATTCAAATAGTCTTAATATCTCCTAATGTGGTTTAGTGTCAAATATTCTGATGATAATGCTGCTGAGAGCCCCAGGGATGCTTCACTATGTTAAATTTGCTGTATAACCACAAGTTGTTCTTCGTGTGAAAGCGAAGCTAAGCAAAAATTCTACATACATTAATAAATATAAATAACATTTCAAATCATATGCAAAGAAAGGTCAAAGGGGAGGTTTAACACGGATATCAGAAGGACGTATTTTACGCAGAGGGTGGTGGGGGCCTGGAATGCGCTGTCGGGCAAGGTGGTGGAGGCGGACACACTGGGAACGTTTAAGACTTATCTAGACAGCCATATGAACGGAGTGGGAATGGAGGGATACAAAAGAATGGTCTAGTTTGGACCAGGGAGCGGCGTGGGCTTGGAGGGCTGAAGGGCCTGCTCCTGTGCTGTATTGTTCTTTGTTCTTTGTAAAGTAATTAACTTCCTGTGTGCAGATAGCAATAGCAACCCCTGGATCTCAACTCAAAATGTAATTATATTTAATTGCCACGGTAAAGTGAGTGTAGAACTAAACAGTTGGGATGCAAGGTGTTAACATTCAGACCCTACATGTACATTTGCTTCAGGAATGATGATCGCCTATTGAAACGATACAGTCACGCCTTTATCTGACAGCTTATTACCTGATATTATCACACACCGGGGTAGCTGTACAAGGTAATCTGTTGTCTTTAGTGTATCATCTTACACTGGGTCTTGTGAAAGTTTATCATGGAAGTATATCAGATATGAGTCATTGTAAGTTATTGTACAATTTGATCGTTTCTTTAGGGATTGTAAGTAAGCTTTTGTTAATCAGCCAGATCTGGCAATGGCAAAACAATATCCCATAATCAGCAACAACGCATTAATCATTTATGATTGTTATGCGATGCTGCCCTTGACGAGTGCTTAAGGATATGTTAAGGGTGAATGGTCAAACCCAAGACATATTCTGAGCATCTGATTTGAATTTCTGGCCATGTGATACCCTGTAGATCCTTAAATTCTTGCAGCTAGGCACCATTTCTCTCATAAACTTTCCAGTAGATCAAACAACCCCTCAAGTGCGAGTTATCTGTTGCTGATTAAGAACTGGGAGGCTGCAAAACTGGACAGGATCCAAAATCAGGGCCCATAATGAGGGATTATCCTGTGTCACTGCTTCCAATGCAGGCAGAAGGCACATTTTGGTCTGCCTGCAAACTTAAACGATTGCATCTTGCAACCAGCACCCGGTGCCTTGCTAAGTGGCCACGCGCCTGAGTGGAACGGTGAGAGGCAAGCATAAGTTAAAGCTAGCCTGCATTACTTAAAGCCAGGCAGCAAGCCCCTTCTTCAGGTGAGTGGGAATTCTGTTCACAAACAGAGCATATAAAGACACAAACTCAATTTACATGAATAATGGTTGGAATGCGAATACTTACAACTAATCAAGTCTTTAAGAAACAAAACAACGTGAGTGGAGAGAGCATCAAGACAGGCTAAAAAGATGTGTATTGTCTCTAGACAAGACAGCCAGTGAAACTCTGTGGGGGTTACAAATAGTGTGACATGAACCCAATATCCCGGTTGAGGCCGTCCTTGTGTGTGCGGAACTTGGCTATCAGTTTCTGCTCAGCGACTCTGCGCCGTCGTGTGTCGCGAAGGCCGCCTTGGAGAACGCTTACCCGAATATCAGAGGCCGAATGCCCGTGACCGCTGAAGTGCTCCCCAACAGGAAGAGAACAGTCTTGCCTGGTGATTGTCGAGCGGTGTTCATTCATCCGTTGTCGCAGCGTCTGCATAGTTTCCCCAATGTACCATGCCAACGTTGTCTACCTGATACGCTTCAAGAAAGGATGTCCCGTTACTGTGTTTACCCCAGTCCAACGCCGGCATCTCCACACAATAAATTCTGGCCAGACAGTGACACCCATGCACCACAAATGAATAAAACAAAAATTAAAAAGGTGGTGTATTATGACTGGAGGATGAGTCATTGTAAAAGTGATCATTGAGTAGAAACATTCAATGATGGCACAGCATGACAGACAGAAAGCTCCATGATTTTACAATGCTGTTCTCAAGGCTTTGGTACAGGAGGTGCATAGGAGGAGAGATATCATCCATCCATAAGATACCAGGAGCCCCCCCACCCCCCCCCCCCACCCCCCTCCCACCACCCAGACACACTCTCCAAAGAAAGTGGGAATAGGTAAATATGACAGGAAATGTCAGGAGTCTCACCCCGAGTACCTGGATACAGTGCGACAAAAAGTTCAATGACATCACACAAGTAACCAAGGTTAGTGAACGTATCCCACCATTGCTCAATGGACCACAACCCCATCAATAATCTCCATCAAACACAACTCCTATCTGACATCCATATGCTTCACCTCAACCTCATACAGTTAGCACAGCTATAGTCTCACACTGATGTCTCTCACTCGCTGGCAGTGTTCAACCATGACAGGCACATCACCCAAACTCACACTCACCCAGTACACTTCCCTCTCCCCAACAGGACAATGATTCTATTTAATTGTATTCAGATGTTGGACATTAACTGGTGATTTACTTGTGCTGATCATAAAGGGGGAACATACCTCAACTGCTCAATTTGAGACATCTCAGGGAAATCCCCTTCATGCCATTCTGCTTTTCACAGGCTTCTGCTGCACATCCTTCACTTCCCCTCAGGCTCTCTACACAGAAGTCCTCCCCTTTCCATTGAGGATTTGGTGTGGTGAGTATTGCGTGTAGAAGTCCCAGTCGGCAGTAGGCTCTCAGGTTGCCTGTATAGTCAAACTTGAGTAGCCTGTGTTCCATGTGTCTGTAGCATGTGTGAGGCTCCGGCCCCTTTGAGCATTTGAAGGGGCCGATCCCCAGCTTTTGGTTGCACTTCAGCCCCGTGCTCCTGATTTTCAGTCAGGAGCTACATGGAGGAGGAGGGTGGCTACATGGTTTTCATCATATCCATACTGCCTATATGTGTATAGGTTGCACACCAGTCCTGAGCCAAGCGGTCAGCCCTTGTCATTAGAAGCCACTGTTTGGTTCATTCTGGTGTCACAAATGCAAGTAGTACAATGGATCCCTGCAGAGTGAAGGCACAATGCACACTGTCAGGTGACCAGGTGATGACCCGTATGATGCACTGAGTATGATCACACCAGTTGCACATTGGCAGGATGGAATAAGAACATAAGAACATAAGAACTAGGAGCAGGAGTGGGCCATCTGGCCCCTCAAGCCTGCTCCGCCATTCAATAAGATCATGGCTGATCTTTTTGTGGACTCAGCTCCACTTACCCGCCCACTCACCACAACTCTTAATTCCTTTACTGTTCAAAAATGTATCTACCCTTGCCTTAAAAAAATTCAATGAGGTAGCCTCAACTGCTTCACAGGGCAGGGAATTCCACAGATTCACAACCCTTTGTGTGAAGAAGTTCCTCCTCAACTCAGTCCTAAATCCTTTCTGGTTGCCGTAAATCACCAGATTGAAATGTGGCACCTGCAAAGCAATGTATCAAGCACATCCTATAGGGGAGCCTGCTCTTGATGGAACTGAGTGCCTGCGCTATCTGATCCTCTTTGGTAAGAGACAATGTATTCAGCTCTTTGCATATAGACCCTCAGGGACCTCCCTGATATTATCCGGGCTGGAATTCTCCGGCCGTTCACGCCAGCGGGATTCCCCTGTCTCGCCGGTAGCGCAATCCGACCCGTGGGTTTCCTGCCAGCGTGCAGTGGCGTCAATGGGAATTCCCATTAACAGCGTGTGAACAGAGAATCCCACTACTAGCAAACAGCGCGCCACCTTCCACTGGTGGGAAACACGCGTCTGGGAGGTGGGAGAATCTCACCCATGAATGCCAAACTGGCAAATGTTGCGGATAGCACCTACACTAGCCTGGAGGGAGCCTGATGTGTAAAAGCTCAGTCACCTTAACAGCCACTGACAATGCTGTCCTTGCCAATTCTGAGGTTGCCAATGCTATTGCAATTTGAGCTGATTTTGGAAGGCACCTCCCCAGTGAAGCAGATGGGCCACGCTGCTTGTTCAAGATGAGGCACAGCTCTCTGAAAATCCGAGGTGTATAATGACCTCATGTTGAGAGACTTTCTTCCCCTCCTCCTCACAGCTTATCAGAGAATCCCTACACTGCAAAAGGAGGCCCCTCAGCCCATCGAGTCTGCTCCAACAACAATCCCAACAAGCCCTAACCCCATAACCCCACATATTTACCCTGGTAATCCCCCTGACATTAAGAGACAATTTAGCATGGTCAACCAACCTAACCCACACACCTTTGGACTGTGGGAGGAAACCCATGCAGACACGGGAAAAACATGCAAACTCCGCAAGAACAGTGACCCAAGCCGAAATTGAACCCGGGTCCCTGGCGCTGTGAGGCAGCAGTGCTAACTACTGCGCCACCGTCCTGCTCTGTATCGTCTCTATTCAATCTTCTGCCTGTTATTCTGTAGGCCAAGTGGGAAACAAACTATTGTATCCATATCTGACGGGGCGGCACGGTAGCACAGTGGTTAGCACTGCTGCTTCACAGCTCCAGGGTCCCGGGTTCGATTCCCGGCTCGGGTCACTGTCTGTGTGGAGTTTGCACATTCTCCTCGTGTCTGCGTGGGTTTCCTCCGGGTGCTCCGGTTTTCTCCCACAGTCCAAAGATGTGCGGGTTAGGTTGATTGGCCAGGTTAAAAAAATTGCCCCTTAGAGTCCTGGGATGTGTAGGTTAGAGGGATTAGCGGGTAAAATATGTGGGGGTAGGGCCTGGGTGGGATTGTGGTCGGTGCAGACTCGATGGGCCGAATGGCCTCCTTCTGCGCTGTAGGGTTTCTATGATTCTATGATTTCTATGAACAATTGGACTGAACAGAAACCTTGAAGTCAGCAAAGATCTTGTCAACATCTATTTCACTCCTTGGAGTCTTCAACCATTTCAATTAAGGGAACTAACCAGCAAACACTGATACAAACTCAGTGATGGTAATCAATCAGTAGCTGAGATGAAATTGTTGATGATCCTTTTATATATTGTTGGTGGAGCACACTCCCGATGCTGAATGCATGTTCAGCTGTGCGAGGTTAAGAGAAGGCATTAACTGTACCTTTAAGCTTCAAAATGTCAGCATTGGTGTTAAATCAGCATCGCACACTGACTGGCCTCAAGATCTACCTGCTCTGCATAATTCCAGCTGGAGTCTGGTCACCACACTCTGGGAAGAGGGTGTAGATCACTGAGAGGGTGTGGGAGATTTACTGGAATAGTTCCAAGATGGGGACATTCAGCTCCAAGATTGGAGAGAGCACTGGATAAAAGCAAATTACTGCAGATGCTGGAATCTGAAACCAAAATGCTAGAAAGTCTCAACAGGTCTGGCAGCATCTGTAAGGAGAGAAAAGAGCTGATGTTTCACGACCAGATGACCCTTTGTCAAAGCTTTGGCAAAATCTGGACTCGAAACGTCAGCTCATTTCTCTCCTTACAGACGCTGCCAGACCTGCTGAGATTTTCCAGTGTTTTCTCTTTAGGTTGGTGAAGGACTGCGGCTTGATCTCCTGGTAGCAAAGAAGATTGAGGAGAAATCTGACAGCGGTGTACATGTTTTTGACACTTCAGATAAGGTAGACACAGAGAAACTGTTCCCATTTGTTGATGGTACAAAGGCAAGGGAAGGTTATACAAATGTTTAAGTTTCTGGGCAAGAGATGCAGGGTAGAACGTGAAGAATAACCTTTTTAAATGCAGTGAGTGGTAATGACCTGGAACTCGCAGCCTACCAGAATGACGCAAGCCGGGTCAATGATTTTGAAAGGAAATTGGATGGTCATCTGAAGAATGTGAACTTGCAAGGCAATGGGGATAGAGAGGGGGCTGGGACTGATTGGATTGGTCTACCGAGATCTGTCATGGATTTGTAGACCTATGCCTGCCTCCGAAATTTTTGTGGGTTGGCTGGCCTGATTGTAGCCACTGCCCGCCCCTCCCCCCCCACCTCCTCCTTTCCAAAAAAATGAACATCCATCTTTGTGGGCACTTTCTACTGACGAGGGCAGGTCAAAACAGGAATTTCCCTGACTCATTCTATGTGCCTCAGGGTTAAAAATCTACTCCATATCTCTCAAATTAGAGTTGATATCTAGCAGATTGCTTACATCTGGACAGAGACACCATTAATTTAGTGCTAGAATACCTGCCACAATGTCAGAAGGGTTGATATTTTGCCTACAACAGTCAACCTGATTAAGAGGAATTAAACCCGAAATGGAATGGGACCCAAATGGGCCAGGGATTGTAGCACTAGTTTTAAATATTGGATTATTGTCCACTTTTGGATGCAGTACTACCCCCATTCATAAAGGATAGATAAGATTCCTTAGCCTTCTTTGCAGCTGACTCAAGGTTTTAAAAAATCTTAATTAAAAGCCCGGAGAAGTCAACGGGAAACCACCTCAGATTCTCTTCCCTAGTCATGTGCTCAAGAATCCCATATGCAGATCATGAGATAGGATCTGCATTGGACAGACCTCAATGGATGAAATAGCTACAACTACTTCATTGTGAAATACTGTACCTCATTAGGACGCAAGTGCAATTTAAATGAATCAAGTCCTGTTCTCTTTCTTTTAAATTACAAGTTTTAAACTTGCCGATTAATTAACAGGATGCCAACTAGGTCACAAACACTCTCTTGTACTTTCTCTCCCTTTCATTTGCTGTTTAATTTCAATGTAGATGACTAACTTTACTGTTTTTCCTTCAAAATCTGCTCATTGACCGTGAGGTACAGGAATTCTGATGTCTCTGGGAATAATGCTCCCAGTCTTACACTGAGTGTTCTGTACTCAGTCTCTATTGTGCACTAGCAGAACCAGTGATGGGATGCCAGAAAGCAAAGAGAACAGAAGACTAGCGTGACAATGTTTAAGTCAGAGAAGATAACTGGGCTAATCAGGGGGCATTGGAGGACGATCTAGCACAATTATGGAGTGGAATTATTCGACTTATTGAAATGGGAGATTGGAACCATGTCTGGTGGGCGATATATGATAATGCAGAAATTGAATCTCTCCCTATGCAGAAACCTAAAACCCCACACAAAATAAAGTTTATTTATTAGTCACAAGTAGGCTTACATTAACACTGCAATGAGGTTACTGTGAAAATCCCCTAGTCGCCACACTCCTGCGTCTGTTCAGGTACATTGAGGGGGAATTTAGCACGGCCAATGCACCTAATGGATCAACACGGATTAGAAAATGCTTGTGCTTCCTTTGATGAACCTGTATTAGTTAAACCAGCTAACCACTTCCCAAATATGACGACAAATCTTTCAAAGCAAGATTTTTTAAAGTAGGTTTTTAAAATGCTGTCCTGGCTCGTGGCAGTTTTTGTGTTATTGGCAAATGAACTTTGGCAGAATCTCAGGGGAAATTAATATTTTTCAAAACAAGTACAATTTTGGGCTCAATTGCACCCAGAAGGGTAAACTGTACCCCCATATCTTTCAGACTGTGGGGGGAAACCGGAGCACCCAGAGGAAACCCACGCAGACACTGGGAGAATGTGCAAACAGACACAGACAGTGAACAAGCCAGGAATCAAACCCGGGTCCCTGGCAATGTGAGGCAGCAGTGCTAACCACTGTGCCACCCGAAATTAATCTGTCCACAAAGTTAGTCACCCGTTCAGAATCAATTATTCACCATCAGACATTTCTATTGATAATGTAGAGGCCTCCAGGCTAGCTTTATAAAATTAGATGGATATTTTAGACTAAAAATAATGATTTAAAAAATTAAATGTGATGTTGCTTTTAATTCATTTAGGGACTGACTAATGACTAACTGATGAAAGACCCCAATATACACAGGTAGGAAACAGTTCTATATTTGTTCAAAATGCGATTCAGTAATTTAAAATCAAGGATGGGATTTTCTGGCTGTGTGTGCCCCAAGACCAGAAATTCCCTCCCAAATTCATAGAATCATAGAATCCCGAGCGTGCAGACAGAGGCCATTCAGCCCATCGAGCCTGCACTGACAACAATCCCACCTAGGCCCTATCCCAGTAACCCCACGTATTTACCTTTCTAATCCCCCTGACACTAAGGGTCAATTTAGCATGGCCAATCAACCTAACCCGCACATCTTTGGACTGTAGGAGGAAACCGGAGTACCCGGAGGAAACCCACGCAGACATGGGAAGACTGCAAGCTCCACATAGTCAGTCACCCAAGGCCAGAATCGAACCTGGGTCCCTGGCACTGTGATGCAGCAGTGCTAATCACTGTGCCACCGTGCCGCCAATGGATCTTTAAATGGTCGGCCAAATATTCTGAAACGCAGGATACGATTCCCGCAGCAGGTGGGAAGGGAACGTTCTGGCCCAGGTTTATTAGACATGGTGGATCAACATGGATTAGAAAATGCTTGTGCTTCCTTTGATGAACCTGTATTATTCAAACTTCACCAGGTGACCACTTCCAAGTATGAAGACAAATCTTTCAAAGCACGATTTTTAAAAGTAGGTTTTTAAAATGCTGTCCTGGCTCGTGGCAAGTTTTGTGTTATCGGCAAATGTACTTTGGCAGAAACTCAGGGGAAATTAATATTTTTCAAAACAGGTACAATTTTGGGCTCAATAGCACCCAAAAGGGCACCTTATATATTACTCACTCTCAGTAATGCCGTGATACTGCTTCCTGCATTTTGTAACTGTGTCACCTGTAGGGTACAGCTTCTCAGGATTGAATAATGTGCAATCATTGTAACATTAAAATTAAAATTTATTTATGAGTCATAAGTAAGGCTTACATTAACATTGCAGTGAAGTTACTATGAAATTCCCCTAGGTGCCACACTCTGGCACCTGTTCGGGTCAATGCACCTAACCCACACATCTTTGGACTGTGGGAGGAAACCGGAGCACCTGGAGGAAACCCACGCAGACACTTGGAGAACGTGCAAACTCCACACAGACAGTGACCCAAGCCAGGAATCGGACCCAGGTCCCTGGCGCTGTGAGGCAGCAGTGCTAACCACTGTGCCACCCATGTTAGCTTGACATTGTAATGATGCACTTTCACACACTCCATTTGTGAACACAAAAAGATTTATTAGTACAAAAACGGTGTCTGCACCTAGCTCCCTACAGATATCAGCACGGTGGCACAGTGGTTAGCCTGCTACCTCACAGCACTAGAGACCCGGGTTCAATTCCAGCCTCGGGTGACTCTCTTTGTGGAGTTTGCACGTTCTCTCCGTGTCTGTGTGGGTTTCCTCTGGGTGCTCTGCTTTCCTCCCAAAGATGCGCAGATTAGGTGGGTTGACCATGCTAAATTGCCCCTTCGTGTCAGGGAGGATTAGCAGGGTAAATACATGGGGTTACGGAGATAGGGTCTGGGTGGGATTGTTGTAGATGCAGGCTCAATGGGCTGAATGGCCTTTTTCTGCACTGTCGTGATTCTATGATTCTATCCCGGAGTTGTGGAGTATTATCTTGTGAGAAATGGTCAGGAAAAATTTCACAGAATGTCCCCTTTGGGGTTTCCCCTCAAGTACATGGGCCGAGCAGGCCCCACATTAAAAGAAAGAACAAACTTGCTCTTTCACAAAGTCCCAAACCACTTGCCTGCCAAGTGAAGTGAAATCATGGATGAATAGTTGGGAAACATGACATCCCATGTGTGTACGGAATCAGTTACCCACAAACAGCAATGAAATGTAATGACCAAATGATGTGCTCTTGAAGATGGCCAGGGCATCTGGAAAAACCCAACTACTCTTCTTTCAAATACATCTTCCTGAGGAAACAGACACAACCACCTCATTTGAGCATCCTGGTCAAAAGGGAGCAGTACTTTCGCAATACAGGGCTGCAATGTTCATCTAGCTCACATCTCTGGAGGTTTGAGCGCATGATCCTCGGACTCAAAGGCAATGGGCTCCCAGCTGAACCAGATGACAACTTGTTGCAGTAAAGTAGGAAAATCTATGCAGTGAATATACCAAATGAACTTTTGTTTTTCACATTTTCAATGTTCCTCTGTTTGACCTCTAGGTAATTGAACGTAAAGTGATTGAAACAGTCCCTTTCAATTGTCAGTGAGGAATCTAACCATCAGTTTTTCTTCAGAAATTAGAACTTTATTTTTCTATTTTCTCTTTGACTTTTTAAATTCCATTGAATGTTTTGAACAGAGTGTTGATGTAATAATAGCAGGAACAGGGATGGACAAAATCTCCTAACCAATACTAGATCAAGATTTCCTCTGGCTACTAGTGGAACAGGAATTGTGAACATTAACATGGGGAGGTGATGGCCTAGTGGTATTATTGCTAGCCCATTAATCCAGAAACTCAGCTAATGCTCTGGGGACCTGGGTTCAAATCCCACTACGGTAGGTGGTGAAATTTGAATTAAATGGAAAAAGAAATCTTGAATTAAGAATCTACTGATAACCAGGAAACCATTGTCGATTGTTGGAAAATCCCACCTGGCTCACTAATGTCCTTTAGGGAAGGAAATCTGCCATTCTAACCTGGTCTGGCCTACATGTGACTCCAGGGCCGGAGCAATGTGGTTGATTCTCAACTAGGGATGGGCAATAAATGCTGGCCAGCCAGCGACGCCCATGTCCCATGAATGAATAATAAAAAAAACCTCTCAGAAATTTTCAAGGAAACACCAAACAGAGGAAATCCACACAAATATACTTGTCCTTACAGGAAATTTATTCCAGAGTGCGGGAGTGTGGTTAAGCCGCAAAGTTAAACTGGTGGGACAGTTGAAGGACTGGTTATCTGAGTCAGATAAGTAACAGAGATTGGCAGAAATATATGAAGGAAAAAATGCTTAATTCTGATTCCTGTAACTGGAATCTAATAGAATCATAGAAACCCTACAGTGCAGAAGGTGGCCATTTGGCCCATCGAGTCTGCACCGACCATAATCCCACCCAGGCCCTACCCCCATATCCCTACATATTTACCCGCTAATCCCTCTAATCTACGCATCTCAGGACTCTAAGGGGCAATTTTTAGCATGGCCAATCAACCTAACCCGCACATTTTTGGACTGTGGGAGGAAACAGGAGCACCCGGAGGAAACCCATGCAGACAAGGGGAGAATGTGCATACTCCACACAGACAGTGATCCAAGTCGGGAATCGAACCCAGGTCGCTGGAGCTGTGAAGCAGCAGTGCTAACCACTGTGCTACCGTGCCGCCCTAATAAGGAGGCTGATCCTGAGATTCACTTCTTAATTACGAACATAACATGTGAGAAACAAAGCTATCAAACCTTTCTGGTCCTGATACCACTTCCACACACCATCATCCCCATTCGCCCATATCCAATCCCCTGTTAGCAGGAAATGAGAGAGAAAAATGCTTTTCCGGTTTGGAACAACTCTGGGAAATTCCTCCCCAACCTCTGAAGGTTATTAAGCTCCAGGAGATCGCAATGAAAGAGCATCCATTGAGCTGTTGGAATATGTTGAGATTCTTCCTTTATAGGAACCTTTAATGCCTGCAGCAAAACCACACCAACGTTCTCCATAGTTGGCATCTCTTTATGAAGGAAGTACCTCCTATTATCTAACCTAGTCCTATGGTACCAGGGGTACCACTCTGCGTCAAGCATGGCTGATTAGGAGTCTGCTCTGCTCTAACCATCTACCACTTATGTAATGGGAAGGATTTTGCAGATTGATATTTATGAATACACGGTCCTTGACCATCAAGTCCCTGGGTGGGATTTGAACCTGGAGTTTCGGCATGGCACACTGACCCAAGCCGGGAATCGAACCCGGGTCCCTGGCGCTGTGAGACAGCAGTGTTAACCACTGTGCCACCATGCCACTTTCTCCATGGCAATGTCTTGACCAATCAGAGTCAAATTGCCAACCAATCAGCATTCCGTTGCCCTGCTGTATAAATTGTGATCATTTGAAATTTGGCATTCTTGCATTTGTCCTGCTACCTGCAAGATGGCAAGCTTGTCTCTCTCTCTTCAGCAAGGTTCAAGTTCTG
Organism: Mustelus asterias; assembly: GCF_964213995.1. Taxonomy (NCBI): domain Eukaryota; kingdom Metazoa; phylum Chordata; class Chondrichthyes; order Carcharhiniformes; family Triakidae; genus Mustelus; species Mustelus asterias. The sequence continues at coordinate 82,074,295 of NC_135811.1, read as the reverse complement.
TACTACCAAGCTGACAGTTTAAAAGCCCATCAGAGACTACAGCCACATTCAAATTAAGCATCACCCCTGTGTCATAGGGCTGACCCCCATCATCTTCAGTAATAAAGACGGGTGCAAAGTAGCCACTTAAAACGTCTGCCGCCTATCAGACCCAACCTGTCTCTTCCGAGGAGCCCTGTGCAGACCTCGGTGATCTGCTGGCTCCTGACACAATTGACAAGCACCTTGTAATTACTACCACACCTCCCCACTCTTGTGCTATCTTCATTGTCATTATCGCAGCTTCTGTTGCCCTGAGTTGCATTCGCTACCATTTCTTGTTCCCCTGAGATTTTGTTTTTCCCATAAACCTGTAAGAACATTTCTCCTTTAGTCCAATTTTTTTTTCCGGACACGGGCAGTTTGGTTTTGTTTTACCATATGTCCTTCTCTTAACCCGAGGGACACGCACGCCTGCCTTCGACATAAGGAATTATTATACAAACGTCCCATATTTCTTCAGGGCTGCTTTTGTAATTCCTCCCAATCAATTGTTCATCAACTTTCTAAATTTCACCATCTAATAAAGTGATCCTGGTGTTGATTTAACAATCCCTTCTGTCAGATCAATTTAAAGCAAGTACTCTTCTCCAAAACCTACATAGGTATGTGAAGTAAAGATAGAAAATGCTGGAATTTTTGTTCATGTTTTCCTTTTAGTTTTACAGCATCCACATTATATTGCTTTCTGGTTAGATACATGTATTGTGTAGAACAGAACAATTAGCAGAAAATGCCGGACATACACACTAGATCACTTAGCATTGAAAAAAGTGATGGTTTAGGGAAGAATTACAACAGTAAAACTCTTTCAGAAGCTGAACTAGTTGCTATATGCGCTTAAATTTAATGTTAAAATTTATTCATTAGTCACAAGTAGGCTTACATTAACACTGCAATGAAGTTACTGTGAAAATCCCCTAGTCGCCACACTCCGGCACCTGTTCGGGTACACTGAGGGAGAATTTAGCACGGCCTATGCACCTAACCGGCACATCTTTCGGACAGTGGGAGGAAACCAGAACACCCAGAGGAAACCCACAACAGACACGGGGAGGACGTGCAAACCCCACACAGACAGTGAAGCAAGCCAGGAATTAAACCCGGGTCCCTGGTTCTGTGAGGCAGCAGTGCTAACCACTGTGCCATTGTGCCACCCTTGAATATTATCTTTTCCAATTCGCATTTCAAATATTCACTGGCTTTTTAATATCAGCCACAATGGCAATTCATGTGCATTATTGTCAGTTACAATTTCTGAAGAGGGATTAGAATGTCACAGAAGTAAATCCTTCCACAGTCTTTCAGGGAACCAACCACCGCATGATTTCTTATTTGTTTGATTTATTATTGTCACATGCATTGGGATACAGTGAGAAGTATTGTTTCTTGCATACTACACAGTCAAAACATGCCATTCACAGAGTACATGTGAAGAAGGAAAGGAGATGGTGCAGAATATGGTTTTGCAGTTACAGATAGAGTGTAGAGAAATATTAGCTTAATATATGATTGGACCATTCAAAAGCCTGATAGCAGCAGGGGAGAAACTGTTCTTTGAGTCAGTTGTACGTGTTCTCAGACTTTTGTATCCTTTTCCCGACAGAAGAAGGTGGAAGAGAGTATGCCTGGGGTTGCGTCGGGTCCTTGATTATTGCTGGCCAATTTTCCGAGGCAGCGGGAAGTGTAGACAGAGTCAATGGATGAGAGGCTGGTTTGCGTGATGGACTGGGCTACGTTCACAACCCTTTGTGGTTCCTTGCGGTCTTGGTCGGAGCAGGAGCCACGCCAAGCTGTGGAAAGGATTGGAAAGGGATGCTTTCTATGGTGCATCTGTAAAAATTGGTGAGAGTCGTAACGGACATGCCAAATTTCCTTAGCCTCCTGTGAAAGTAGAGGCGTTGGTGGGCTTTCTTGATTCACTGCACAATTGGTATTTAGAAATGATCACCGCCAATCATTCCACGCAGAACTCTGCTGAGCAATAAATATAGCAACGATCACATCACTGAACAGGAATGACTCCACATCAGGCCACTCTGAAAGAAATGATTGATTGTGCTCAAAACATATTAGAGAATTATTGGTAACAATGGTGCACTCTAAGGCTGCATGCTTTATGGGACATGGGTCATTATATATAAGCATGCAGGCAGACTTTAATTAATGGGTGCAAGAATTTTATTTATTACATTTGAAGGAAAACATGTGCCAAATATTAGGTGCAATTAAAAGAAATGGCAAATGCATTTTCATTTTTTTAAAAAAGACACATTTCACAGCAGTCTGGCTTGGAGTTGCAATAACTTAGAGCTCATAACATTGCAGCAAGTAAGCCACATGTTACCAGAAACAGCTGACATCTGCTATGCAGATGCTTAGCTACAAAGGCTCTCTGGTTTAGGGGGATAAGGCAACAGTTGGCACAGTCCCAATCCCTACTTCACACAAAGTAAACCACCCCACCTGGATAGGTCGCGTCTGGCAGTGAAGGAGGGCTCGGGGAAGGTGGGGGGGCGGAGGGGATACGGGGAAGGATTTAAAAATCACAGACACTCACATCTTCGTTTCCTCTCGGGCATTTTAAGATTGGACAATGTGTCACTTCACCCTTTGTCAACACACTCTGCATTGTGAAAGCAGACTCACTTCTGAAGAGTGCTAATTCGTTAGAACTGTGTAACGTCAATACTTTCCGATCCGGGGGGCGGGGGGGGGGGGGGAATTGTTGTTAATTTAATGAGCGACTCATCAAAGATGACCTTTGGAAACTGAAGACAAGATGAAATAATTGCAATTAGTTGCAAACATTCTTTTTGTTTCTTGCGGTTACTATGGGATTTTGCTTTTCTTTAAATGTGAATTATATTGTTCATCTGCCAGTAAGGATACTCCAAGAGCAAGCAAGAAAAAAATTAACTTCACAAAGTAAATCAAAGTAAAGGTTTAATAAAGAAACTTCATTGCACCAACACTTGGGCCACAAAATACCGTCCGCAATCCCCATCTGCTTTCTATTTCTACCCGGTCAGCTGACCACTACAGCATATTACCATTGGTTACATTGTAACATAGATGAGGGGTGCCTTTCAGCCCATCTACCTCATCTTTAACTAGCCCAGCCACTGCTGTATTCAACTGCCTCCTGAATAACTCCAGGACATTTTGCCTCCTCTATCTAAACCTGAAAACTTTTAGTATGGATGGTTCTTTGAAGAAGGGCTTTGTTGTCTCCAGACCCATTTAGCACTCTGAGTTAAATTTTTTTCTCTTCTACTTATTATATCATTCTAATTTTCCTGGCGGGTTCCTGACCTTTTCCATTGTTCTGTTTTCTTAGAGTTGCTGCTCTCTGCACCACTTCCAGGCCTCAGAAGCCAGAAAAGAATGTAGGATTCATGGGGTGTACAAAGCCGGGTTTCCAGGTCATTTGGACCCATCCAGAGCCCAGATCAATCACAGAATTGGGAGCTTTGGAGAATACATGATTGCTTCAGGTCTGGAATAAAAGACAGAGTCTGGAGTTTTACCGGCACACCCGCCCCGATTCCGGGGTGGGCGAGTCTCGGAGAAGGGCACTCTCTCATCGGCCTTGGGTAGGATCGTATGAACCTCGGGAAGACATGCCAGTAAAATTATGCCCAGAATGTGAACAAATTAGCACACTGCTTTATTCAGTAAGCCAAGTAGCCAACAATATAATAGCTAATCAACAAGTTAACAAATCAGCTGTAAAGTTTGACGAAGTTTTAAAATCATTTGATATTTACTTTAACCTCAGAGGTAACAAAATCCTTGTAATGACTAAATTTAATAACTGTGACCAGTAACCAGGAGAACCTGTTGACTTCTTCATTAATCAGCTGTACAGAAGTTTAAATTTATAAAGTTATTTATGAGTGTCACAAGCAGGCTTACATTAACACTGCAATGAAGTTACTGTGAAAATCCCCGAGTCGCCACACTCCGGCGCCTGTTCGGGTACACTGAGGGAGAATTCAGCATGGCCAATGCACCTAACCAGCACGTCTTTTGGACTGTGGGAGGAAACCGGAGCACCTGGAGGAAACCCACGCAGACACGGGGAGAACGTGCAAACTCCACACAGACAGTGACCCAAGCCGGGAATTGAACCCAGGTCCCTGACGCTGTGAGGCAGCAGTGCTAACCACTGTGCCACCGTGCTGCCCAATGGCTGAAAGTTGTGATTGTGGTGACATAAAATCTGAGCTAATCAGGGATAGGAGTGGCGGATGACAGCAAAATAGACAAAACATCAAAGAGCTTGGATAATTTACAACTAAAAAAAAGACACTTTAAAAAGTATTACAGGAAAGTAAAGAATATGGAAAGTCACTTGTTCCATAATATCCATGACTTCCACTAAGCAAGTACTCTATCAATCTAACTTCCTAAGCGAAGATTGCAAAATATTTCCTCCTACTGTTTTGCAGATAAGAAATTAGACTGAGGTTCTACTTCCTATTTAGCTGAACATAAAACATTCCATGACCCTCTTTGAAAGACTAGCTGGGGGTTTTACCCAGTGTCCTAATCGGTTTTATCCCTTAACCAACAATGCCAGTCCAAAGATGTGCAGGTTAGGTTGATTGGCCATGTAAAATTTCCCCGTCATGTCAGGGGGATTAGCAGGGTAAATATGTGGGGGTTACAGGGAATAGGGCCTGGGTGGGACTTTTGTCGATGCAGACTCGATGGACCAAATGGCCTCCTTCTGCACTGGATGGATTCGATGAATGCCAACACAGATTCTCTGGCCACTTACCTCATTGCTGTTTGTGGGACATTCTATTTAAAAAATGGCTGCTAATTTTTTCCTACATTATAATAGTGTCTGGATTTGCAAAATACTTCATTGCAAACCAAATGTATCGTGAAAGGTACATTGTAAATACGTTTGTTTCTTCATTCCTCTCTTTTTCAATATTGCTAAATACTTTACAGAAAAGGTTACATTAACATATTAAAGGCATCCATTAGTGATTAGGCTGGATTAATCTGTCAAGAATAATCATTTACACAGCAGGGTAACAATCATCCTACACTCATTCACTGATGACGCAGTCTTGTGTGTAACTATGAATGACTAATATTGATCATAGAACCCCTACAGTGCAGCAGGAGGCCATTCGGCCCATCGAGCTGACACCAACAGCAATCCCACGCAGGCCCTAACGTATTTACCCTGCTAATCCCCCTGACACTAAGGGTCAATTTAGCATGGCCAATCAACTTTGGATAAATAACACCTTTGGACTGTGGGAGGAAACTGGAGCACCCAGATGAAACCCACCCAGACACGGGGAGAACATGCAAAGTACGCACAGTCACCCGAGACTGGAATTGAACCCGGGTCCCTGGCGCTGTGAGGCAGCAGTGCTAACCACTGTGCCACCGTGCTGCTAAACATCGATATCCAGCTGAAGTATAGGATTATCTGCTCGCCGTTGTGAGATCTGCCTGAAATTATCCAACAAATTGAAACAACAGAAATCCATTTAGTCCCCTCAACTGCATTGTATATAAATTCGGACACTGTAAAAGAACTGATGGATCAGAGTGTGCCACGCAGAATCTTAACTTGCTTTCAGTTGAAATGGGTCATAGTCAGCAACTTAGACTTTTGAATTGATGTAAATTACTGAAAATGAAAGGTATATTAGATCTTATCCACGGAGCTGGAAGCTGCCTGTCCGATGTGAGCGGTATGTAAAGAAGTAACTGGAAGGACAACAGCCTCTTAACCTCATGTTTCTGTTAGTAATTATCTCTGAGTCCCACAGGCAGATTGATTCCAACCCCCTCTCTATGCATCATTGCCAACAATTAGCAAATTAAAACTCAGCATCTTACTAACCAGCCATGCTCTATGATAAAAAATGAAACAAAGCCCTCCTAATAGCTATTAAAGATATGATTCTAGTTTCTTTGAGAATACAGTAAGAGTTTTAACAACACCAGGTTAAAGTCCAACAGGTTTATTTGGCAACAAATGCCATTAGTTTTCGGAGCGCTGCTCCTCTGTCAGATGGAGTGGAAATCTGCTCTCAAACAGGGCATACAGAGACACAAAATCAAGTTACAGAATACTGATTAGAATGCGAATCTCTACAGCCAACCAGGTCTTAAAGATACAGACAATGTGAGTGGAGGGAGCATTAAGCACAGGTTAAAGAGATGTGTATTGTCTCCAGACAGGACAGCCAGTGAGATTCTGCAAGTCCAGGAGGCAAGCTGTGGGGGTTACTGATAGTGTGACATAAATCCAAGATCCTCATTTAGGCCGTCCTCATGTGCGCAGAACTTGGCTATTAGTTTCTGCTCAGCGACTCTGCGCTGTCGTGTGTCGTGAAGGCCGCCTTGGAGAACACTTACCCGAAGATCAGAGGCTGAATGCCCGTGACCGCTGAAGTGCTCCCCACAGGAAGAGAAAAGTCTTGCCTGGTGATTGTTGAGCGGTGTTCATTCATCCGTTGTCGTAGCGTCTGCATGGTCTCCCCGATGTACCATGCCTCGGGACATCCTTTCCTGCAGCATATCAGGTAGACAACGTTGGCCGAGTTGCAAGAGTAGGTACTGTGTACTTGGTAGACGGTGTTCTCACGTGAGATGATGGCATCCGTGTCGATGATCCAGCACGTCTTGCAGAGGTTGCAAGAAGAAGGACTTCTTGCCTTCAAACAACTGCACAACCTCAAACAGACCATTGTCCGCAGCAAACTACCCAGCCTTCAGGAGAACAGTGACCACGACACCACATAACCCTGCCACAGCAACCTCTGCAAGACGTGCCGGATCATCGACACGGATGCCATCATCTCACATGAGAACACCGTCTACCAGGTACACGGTACCTACTCTTGCAACTCGGCCAACGTTGTCGACCTGATACGCTGCAGGAAAGGATGTCCCGAGGCATGGTACATTGGGGAAACCATGCAGACGCTATGACAACGGATGAATGAAGACCACTTGACAATCACCAGGCAAGACTGTTCTCTTCCTGTGGGGGAGCACTTCAGCGGTCACGGGCATTCAGCCTCTGATCAAGACGGCCTTCATGACACACGACAGCGCAGAGTCACTGAGCAGAAACTGATAGCCAAGTTCCGCACACATGAGGACGGCCTAAATGAGGATCTTGGATTTATGTCACACTATCAGTAACCCCCACAGCTTGCCTCCTGGACTTGCAGAATCTCACTGGCTGTCCTGTCTGGAGACAATACACATCTCTTTAACCTGTGCTTAATGCTCCCTCCACTCACATTGTCTGTATCTTTAAGACCTGGCTGGCTGTAGGGATTCGCATTCTAATCAGTATTCTGTAACTTGATTTCTGTGTCTCTGCCCTGTTTGAGAGCAGATATCCACTCCATCTGACGATGGAGCAGCGCTCCAAAAGCTAATGGCATTTGCTACAAAATAAACCTGTTGGACTTTAACCTGGTGTTGTTAAAACTCTTACTGTGTTCACCCCAGTCCAACGCCGGCATCTCCACATCTTTGAGAATGCCATGTTGGCCATATCGTCCAATCTTGAGGGGAAAAATTAAACGATCAAACAGCATTTGAAAAACATCAAGGTCTGCCAATTGGCTGCACAGAGATTATTTTTTAATTATTTTAGTATGCTTTGTATGAGAAACAAAAACAGTAATTACACTGTATCTTAAAATTTAAATTAAACATTGCCAGATTATTGAGATGACTTGTTAACGTCCTCTACACAATACATTTGCAGACTCCACAATAGGTGTTTTACAAGGAATCCACCAACTGATTAGTTATTTGTTGAAGAAATAACACTTGCGCTTAAATTCTGTCAACCGCTGCCCGATAACTGCCAATACATTTTGATCTTTATATTTAGCATCTGTAAAGAAAGTAAAGAGTTAACACATTCGCCAGTCAACTCGGCAATATTCAAGCTGTGAGAAGCTAAAAAGATGCAGCTGCACTCCAATAACAAGCTGATCTTTCAGTGCTATCTCTGTATATTGTTTTCCAAGCCTCTGCTTATACCAAGTCTCATGTCAGGTTGTTTGTGCCACACGTAAAAGGGGGGGGTTTCGATCCGAGTACATTGGACTTCACCTCGAACCAGGATCACAAACAGTACCGGCCGTTGTCATTGGGGTCCCCACTCGGCAAAAGGCAGTGAGATTCATTGTCTCATTTCTCGCGTATTGTTTACCCTTTTGCAATAAACCATTGTAACATTTAGAAATGTTCTAGCTTGTCTCTTATTTAACAAAGAATAGTCCAAAGATGTGCAGGTTAGGTTGATTGGCAATGCTAAATTGACCCTAGTGTCAGGGGGATTAGCAGGGTAAGTATGTGGCGTTATGGGAAGAGGGCCTGGGTGGGATTGTAACCAAAAGAGAAAACGCTGGAAAACCTCAGCAGGTCTGGCAGCATCTGTAAGGAGAGAAAAGAGCTAATGTTTCGAATCTAGATGACTCTTTGTCAAAGCTTTGACACAGGGTCACCGGGACTCGAAACGTCAGCTCTTTTATCTCCTTACGGATGCTGCCAGACCTGCTGAGATTTTCCAGCGTTTTCCCTTTTGGTTTCAGATTCCAGCATCCACGGTAATTTGATTTTATGCTGGGTGGGGTTGTGGTCAGTGCAGACTCGATGGGCCAAATGGCCTCCTTCTGCACTGTAGGGATTCTATGATTCTAATAGTCTCCCGGATCATTAAAAGTACCAAAGCAAAACAGCATCTTGAGTGTTCAAATGCGTTGCAAGATGGGGTTATCGCAAACAACAATTTTTATAGCACCTTGTTCATGGTAAAACATCCTAAGTCACTTTGTAAGAATGTTATTATACAAAATTTTACACTGAGTTACGAAAGGAGATATTTGGAGAAATGAACAAAAGTTTGGTCGAGAGTTTAAGAAATGTCTCACAGGATGTGAGAGGGCAGGTGGTGAGGTTGGAAGAAGAGATTACAGAGTTTAAGATCTATGTCACTGAAGGCATAAACACCAGTGGTGAAGGAATGAAAATCGGGATATGCAAAAGGTTTGAAGAGGGGACATGAGGAAGAGCCTTTTTACACAGTGGGTGTCTGGAAGTCGCTGCCCAAGTTACTGGTGGTAACAGCAACAAAAAAGGATTATAGATTTTACATTTACTGGACATGTGGAACTGAGGACGACATGAAAGTTTTAAAGTTTATTTATTAGTGTCACAAGTAGGCTTACATTCACACTGCAATGAAGCTACTGTGAAAATCCCCTCGTCGCCACACTCCGGCTCCTGTTCGGGTACACTGAGGGAAAATTTAGCATGGTCAATGCACCCTAACCAGCACGTCTTTCTGACTGTGTGAGGAAACTGAAGCACCCGGAGGAAACCCACGCAGACATGGGGAGAACATGCAGATTCCGCACAGACAGTGACCCAAGCCAGGAATTGAACTTGGGTCCCTGGCACTGTGAGGCAGCAGTGCTAACCATTGTGCCACCGTGCCAAGAGTCAGGCACCATGATTTGATCAGAGCACAAGACAGGATGCAACAGCTTTTATTTTGAATTTAATTTGAAAATTCCCCACACTGTTTCATAACACAGCTTTAAAGTTTCATTGTACTGGAATGGACATAAGGGAGGCTTGTTTGATCTTCACTGGTGAGTTTGCAGAAGGTGTGGATGCTTTTGCTCAGCAAGATAATGGGTGTTCCCTACAGGGTGAAGGTCAGGTATCTAAGGGTCAATATTCTGATGGATAGTTCTATGGCTGGAATCGACCAAACCAGTGCAAAGGATTAAGGAATTCAAACGCAAGTGAGTTACAGTCAGAATCATTTACTCATATTTTTCTATGATCTGCCCAAATGAGGCTCTTGTGATAAAACTGATCAGCCCCCACCCCTCCATGTACTCCCCCACCTCAGGTCAACGATTTGCCCTTTGCACTGGTTTGGGAAGGCTCATTGCACTCATTCCTTGGCCACACAGATATTAGGAGGTACATTTTAAAAGTATTTACATGTGACGGGGAGATGGTGAAGTAGTGGTGATATCATTGGACAACTAATCCAGAGGGCTCGGCTGACACTCTGGAGACATGGGTTCAAATCCCACCATAGCAGCTAAATTTAAATTCTAGCCTCAGTTACATATTTTTGCCGACTGCAACAATATTCATCCCTAATACCAGCTATCTGTTAATTTAATGTCATGTAAATGGGTTCTTACATTGTGGACCTACAGTAGGTACTGGATTTAATCCGCCTAAAATCACTTCACCATCACCCCCAGAGTTCAAGGAGCCTTTCACTGGTTAAGATCATAGAATCATACAATCATAGAATCCCTACAGTGCAGAAGGAGGCCATTCGGCCCATCGAGTCTGTACCGACCGCAATCCCATCCAGGCCCTATTTCTGTATAAACCCACATATTTATCCTGCTAAACCCCCTGACACTAGCGTCAATTTTAGCCTGGCCAATCAACATCTTTGGAGTGTGGGGGAAAACCGGAGCACCCGGAGGAAACCCACGCAGACACAGGGAGAGTGTGAAAACTCCACACAGACAGTGGCCCGAGGTTAGAATTGAACCCAGGTCCCTGGCACTGTGAGGCAGCAGTGCTAACCACTTGCCACCATGCCTCTCTTTCGGTGCAGACTTTATGGGCCAAATGGCCTCCTGCTTCTATGATTCTATATGCTGACTGAAATGAAAGGGGTGAAGGACATTCTTGAGAATAATTTTGAAAATAAGCAGGGAGATTTGTTTGTTTTTCTCATCAAAGCATATAGGAAGCTATATGGATAAACTCCCGATCACATTTGATGTCTTTAATGCCTAATGATCACTTTCGAATGTACGATCGCTCCCACAAATTTAATAAGCCATGATTGCATTTTGAACACAGGAGATGACTCCTGATGCTGGATTCGAATCCAAGAACTCAGAGGAGCACAATCGATATTCTAACGTTCACCACCCAGCCCTTAGTAAAACTTTAGTTTCTTTTATGCGGGAAATAAAATAATAATTCTGATCGCTAGATAACAGGAGATGATTTTATTTATCCGCTTTCTTGATACCATGCGGTAAATGGAAAGAGGTTCTCTTGGCTGAACAATGCTGAACACTGAACACCTACTCACAGCTGTTTGGCCAGCGTTGAGCCAAATCAAAAGGAAACTGTTTTAATATACAATCTCAGTAAATAAAACAGCAAATCAAAACTATATGAAGCACAGTTGGATAGTTGGCACAAATTGTATTGCTTTCAGATGCATGTGGTAAACCCACATCCTGTTTTGAATTGTTTCAAGATCCTTATTTTTCAGGCTGACATATCGCTGGAAAACTGTATGTCTAAATGATATAGTCCGACTGTTGTAGAAAGTGCAACCATGGGGAGGGGGTGGCATAGTGGTATTTTCACGAGACTAGTAATCCAAAGACGCAGGGCAAGATCCAGAGCTGCACGGTGGTGCAATGGTTAGCACTGCTGCCCCACAGCTCCAGGGACCCGGGTTCGATTCCGGCCTTGGGTCACTGTCTGTGTGAAGTCTGCACGTTCTTCCCGTGTCTGCATGGGTTTCCTCCTGGTGCCCTGGTTTCCTCCCGTAGTATGGGTTAGGTGGATTGGCCATGCTCAATTGCCCCTTAAGTTAGATGGATTTGCCACGGGAAAGATGTGCTGTTACGGGAATAGGGCGGGAGGTAGGGCCTGTGTAATATGCTCTGTTAGAGAGTCGGTGCAGACTTGATAAGGCAGAATGGCCTGTTTTGCACTGTAGGGATTCTATGGCCGGAATGTTACCGGCACGCTGGCCCCAATTCCAGGGGCGGACGAGGCTCAGAGAATGGCATTCTCCATTGGCCTCAGGTGGGATGATATGAGCCTCAGTCAGATGTGCCAGTAAAATTCCGCCCTATGATTCTATGATCTGGGGACCCAGGTTCAAATCCCACCCTGGCAGATGGTGAAATCTGAATTCCAGAAAAATCTGGAATTAGAAGTCTAATAATGACCATGAAACAACTGTCGACTGTTATGAAATCTTATCTGGTTCCCTAATGTCCTTTAGGGAAGGAAATCATAAGTCCTTACCTGGTCTGGCCTACATATGAATCCAGAGCTCTAGCAATGTGGTTAACTCTCAAATGCCCTCTGAAATGGAGGGTAATTAGGGATGGGCAATAAATGCCAGTCCAGCCAGCGATGCCCACATGCCATAAATAGAGTCAGAGAGTCATAGAGGTTTACAGCATGGAAACAGGCCCTTCAGCCCAACTTGTCCATGCCACCTTTCTTTTTAAACCCCTAAGCTAATCCCAATTGCCCGCATTTGACCCATATTCCTCTATACCTCTATCTTACCCATGTAACAATCTAAATGCTTTTTAAAAGATAAAATTGTACCCGCCTCTACTACTATCTCTGGCAGATTGTTCCAGACACTCACCACCGTCTGTGTGAAAAAATTGCCTCTCTGGACACTTTTGTATCTCTCCCCTCTCACCTTAAACCTATGACCTCTAGTTTTGGACTCCCTTACCTTTGGGAAAAGATATTGACTATCTCGCTGATCTGTGCCCCTCATTATTTTATAGACCTCTATAAGATCACCCCTCAGCCGCCTATGCTCCAGAGAAGCAAGTCCCAGTCTATCCAGCCTTTCCTTATAACTCAAACCATCAAGTCCCGCTCGCATCCTCATAAATCTTTTCTGCACTCTTTCTAGTTTAATAATATCCTTTCTATAATAGGGTGACCAGAACTGCACACAGTATTCCAAGTGTGGCCTTACCAATGTCTTGTACAACTTCAACAAGATGTCCCAACTCCTGTATTCAATGTTCTGACTGATGAAACCAAGCATGCCGAATGCCTTCTTCACCATTCTGTCCACCTGTGACTTTCAAGGAGCTATGAACATGTACCCCTAGATCCCTTTGCTCTGTAACTCTCCCCAACACCCCACCATTAACTGAGTAAGTCCTGCCCTGGTTCAATTTACCAAAATGCATCACCTCGCATTTGTCTAAATTAAACTCCATCTGCCACTCGTCAGCCCACTGGCCCAATTGATCAAGATCCCGTTGCAATTGGAGATAACTTTCTTCACTGTCCACTATGCCACCAATCTTGGTGTCATCTGCAAACTTATTAACCATGCCTCCTATATTCTCATCCAAATCATTAATATAAATGACAAATGACAAATGAATTAAAAAAATAAAGCATTGATGTCCGGAGTCACATGTAGGCCAGACCAGGTCAGGATGGCAGATTTCCTTCCCCAAAGGACATTAGGGAACCAAATGGGATTTCATAACAGTCGACAATTGTTTCATGGTCATTATTAGACTTTTAATTCCAGATTTTTATGGAATTCAGATTTCACCATCTGCCAGGGTGGGAGTCGAACCTGGGTCCCCAGATCATAGAATCATAGAATCCCTACAGTGCAGAAGAGGCCATTCTGCCCATCAAGTCTGCATCAAAGAAAGCACTGGAGTGTCACTCCAATGTCCATGCGAATGTTGAAAATCAATGTTTGACAGCTATCAGGATGCACAACTTGCTTTAGTAAAAATCCAAGATAAGTGGGGAAAGAAACTCTTCCCTTCACTTTAATTTATCCTTTCCAAGTGGCCTGCACTTTCATTGAAGGATGTAAAGCTGAAATCCGTTAGTCTATAGTGAGGCCTGTTGCGAAATTGTTAATTTTCACAAAGCTTTGTCTGTTTCCGAAGCCTGCTTGGGTGTCTGTATTCGCAATATGGTGCTTCAATGATTGGATTAAACTTTTCCTATATATTCCCCTCTGTTTTTCCAATATTTTAACCAGGACTTTTGCTGTATTCTCACAGTGTACAGACAACCACAAACTCCCAATTGAAATAAAACATCAAAACTGTTTGCGGCTGTATCAAAAGTAAAGAGTTAAGATCTTCGCCAGTCAAATCAGCTATATTCAAGCTGTGGGAACCTAAAATGATGCAGCCGTGTTTTGCATCATACGGTAGTATCGCTGCAATCACAGGTCAAGTTGACCTGCTGCTGTCTTTGTCTACTGTTTTCCAAGTATCTTTATACCAGGTCTCACACCGAAGTTGTTTGCGCGACACTGTGAAAAGGGGGCTTCGATCTGAGTAAGTTGGACTTCATCTTTGGACCGGGATCATGAATGGTGCAGAGGATCACTCAAGGTCCAGACCAGCCGTCGTTACTAAGGTCTCCGATGGGCAGAAGGCTGCGAGACTTGCTTGCTTTCATTTATCTCGTATTTCTTACATAATGTGGGCTCTTTTTCAATAAACCATTATAATAGTTTAAGAGATCTGTCTCTTATTTAACATTCTCCCCGACCATTCAAAGAACAAAACAGAACAGTGATCTTCTGCTGAAATTTCACTATGTGACAATAGTAACAGGCATGTTACAAACTCAAACAACTTCACACCACGATTTTAACTAAGGTCACTTCTAAATAGACGGATTAATGGTTTTGGTGAAGCAGTGAACAGATCTTTCTACAAATGCGCTAATGTAGAATTATAGAATTAATCAACGCAGCAGGAATTATTCTTAGTTTCCACAGTGGATTCACCACATAAGATGCAAAAGCCACTTTCCATGCTCCCCCATACTCACTGTTGACATCAATGACTTGTGTCAAAGAATATGTAAATGAGTGATTTATCTGTGTCACCAAGTAGCTGAGAGCTCCCATTTCGCCATCTCTGCTGGCTTGACATGTCAAGACTGTGCTGATCTCCAGCACTTCCTTTCTGAGCTTCTTAAGTTAAGAGGCAGCTCTAGCTCTCTGCCCCTCGCTGGTGACCTGTAGTCTCTGGGGAAGGACTGATCCATGAGTGAGTTCAGTGGCATGTGTTCATCCAATTGATGGAGACAGTTTGGTAAGAATGAGAGTCAAGAAGTTAGCGTGGCATAAAGATGAGGGTATTGATGTGATTGTGATAGATAGGGATGTGGGTGAGTGCTTAGGCAGAGAGAGATGGGTGCGCCTGTAGCCTGTAAGTTGATATAAGGAGTGATATGTTTCAGCAACTTGAGACGACAGAGAGAGGGGTGATCCACACAGCGGAATAGAGGTGAAAATGTCATCGTGCTACCTTTCCTGACTTATGATGTGGAGATGCCGGCGTTGGACTGGGGTGGGCACAGTAGGAAGTCTCACAACACCAAGTTAAAGTCCAACAGGTTTATTTGGAGTCATGAGCTTTCGGGAGCACTGCCCCTTCAACAGGTGAGCAAATCAGGTGAGCTCCTTCATTAGAGCAGACTCACCTGATGAAGGAGCAGTGCTCTGAAAGCTCGTGCTACCAAATAAACCTGTTGGACTTTAACCTGGTGTTGTGAGACTTTTTACTGTTTCTTAATCTAGTTAGGTCATTTATTTACCTCCTGCACTGCATCCAGGAACTTGGCACTATATTCCTGTTGCGGATGGACTCAGCTTCCTTCAGACATGCTCTCTTTGTCTCTGCTGCAGGTTTCTTCCTCCCTCTATTGGAGAATGATATTTCCCTCCCACTCCTCACAGGAAAGAGGCCATACAGAGCAGGACAAGCTGCTGAAAGAGGGAATGGTGGGGTGGACAGAGAGCACATCTGGGGAGGCATCACTGAAAGGACATGTAGCATTTGCATGTTTTGGTTCTATTTCATTGAATCATAGAATCCCCACAGTGCAGAAGGAGGCCATTCAGCCCATTGAGCCTACACTGACAGCAATCCCACCCAAGCCCTATCCCCATAACCCCACATATTTATCCTGCTAATCCCCTGACACTAAGGGGCAATTTAGCATGGCCTATCAACCTAACCTGCACATCTTTGAGCTGTGGAAGGAAACTGGAGGAAACACACTTTTCTCAACTTTCTTCTTTCTCCTCCTGAACTTCAACACCTTTAAACTGTACCCTTGCCTTATCCCTTTAAATATTGGCATTGAGATCATGTCATGAAATTACCAGAGGTAAAGTGAGAATGAGGTGCTAAGTTAAAAAGTTACTAAAATATGCATGTAACATACTTCCAGGTTTCCTACATGGCACTGGAACCCCTGGGCCCACTCCCAACTCATCTTTCAGGTAAGTTTGGGGACATTGCTTCCAGGTATAGGCAGTTTGGTAGGACTTTGTCTGAGAACCAAGGAAGTTGGGGGAATGAAGAGAAAGGCCATACAGAGTAGGACAAGCCTCTAGAAGAGGGAGTGGGAATGTGGTGTGAGGAAGGGATCACAGCAGGTGCTTGAATTTATGAATGGTCTTTAAGAAGCAATTGTCTCACATCAATTACGGTAAGGACAAAACTAGAGATGTTTCTTTTTGACTTAAAAGGTCATCACTGAAATTTGTCAGTTGCTGAAGCCACAAATATAAACTCAAAGCAGGACAAGTACAACATTGCTTACAGTTGTCAAGATGACAGGGCTTTTCATTTTGATGTCTCTGGCTCCTTTCAGCCAATACAAACAACATCTCCTAATTTTTTGTATAAAAGATGTCACTGAGGTCAGTTCAATTCATCAACAGGAAAGGATTCGATTCCTTCAATATGCAGCTGGTATGTGATCACAGGCCACGTGTCATGCAGATGAATGCGCCAACCATGATGTTTTCATTCCATGGCCATTTCCTGTTCCAGCTGCATCTGATCAAGCGTTGCAAGTTAAAGGCTAGACATTGAGTGACAGTGATTGTCTGCTCATGATACATCTCCTGATCCCAGTCAGGACTGTGCATACTTGTACAGAATACCTCTATTGACAGCTATGCTACAGGGAACATGAGTGATACCAACAACACCTCTCCATTCACCAACCGTCCCAAACCTCTTACCTTTCTCCCCCTCACTGACAATCCACCTAACCCGCACATTTTTGGACTGTGGGAGGAAACCAGAGCACCTGGAGGAAACCCACGCAATACGGCGAGAATGTACAAACTCCAGACAGTCACCCGAGGCTGAAATTGAACCCGGGTCCCTAGCGCTGTGAGGCAGCAGTGCTGACCACTGTGCCGCCCATCTAGTTTTGCAATGTTGGATTCCGACACAATCATGGTGAGGATATATTTCTGTTTATACCAGCTGGGCATAAAGTATTCACCCGGAAAGGGCACAGAGTAAGACAATCAAATTGGGAGGGTTGCATGTCTGTAATGGAATCTGCCCACTGAAAGGTGCCATATCAGTGCAATTCCTTTCCTTCCCAAGTGTAATTTTCACTCTCTCCTGAAGAATGAATAAACAACAAAGGTGTAATGACTTCAATAATGTCCATGAGGTTGGCCTCTTGGAGTATGAGCTCCTTGATTGAGGCCATGATTGCCTTCCCAATCAGAGAGCCTCACCTAAATATAAATATGGGAGTTTCAGGTCTACTGGCCCTCCGGATTCCGACTTTGTACCTGAAACACTCTGAGGAGTGGAATAGAGTTTGTGAATAAAAGGAATCTGGTGAAGAGATATCGGCCTCTGAGGAGTCATTTCAAAAGGAGGTTCAAAGAAAATCAAAGCGCAAAGAAAATACATTGTCAGAAGGCAATAATGACTTGTGGTTGAAGCCTGCGTGCCATGAGGGTAATTTTCCAATGTTGTGTTACTGTTGGGGAACTGTTATCCCTCCAGCTGCGTATTTTGGCAAATTGACCCATCCTTATAAGTCCCACGCATTAAACCTGCCAGTTTGCTGATTTTGGCTTGTTTCCTGAGTCCACAGCTCACCCACAGATTGAAGAAGCACATATGTACTTTTGTCTACCACCAATTGACACCCACTCGAACCAGAGTGGTCCACAGATTTTGCTCGTTCAATTTCACACCCAATATTTTAGCTTTAGATTCAGTGCTGTTCGTTACCAAATCATGAATAGGAAATTAGATGCTCCTTCACTCTCTTCTATTTGCATTTCCCAGCAGCTGATTGACCTTTGGGGTGGAACAGTGGCTGGCATTGCTGCCTCACAGCGCCAGGGACCTGGGTTCGATTCCCCGCTTGGATCACTGTCCGTCTGGAGTTTGTACATTCTCCCCGTGTCTGCATGGGTTTCCTCTGGGTGCTCTGGTTTCCTCCCACAGTCCAAAGATGTGCGGGTTAGGTGGATTGGCCATGCTAAATTGCCCCTTAGTGTCAGGGGGACTAGCTAGGGTAAATACATGGGGTTATGGGAAGAGGGCCTGGGTGAGATTGAGGTCAATGCAGAATCGATGGGCCAAATGGCTTCCTTCTGCGCTATAGGATTCTATGATTCTACAATGTCCTGGCTGCATCTTTATGCAGGTCACTTACTGGCGATGAATTATCTAGGTTTTTAATCTCACAAAGGATTCTGTCATACATATCTCTCTTATGGTCAATGCACAGCCTCACTCCTGGAACCAATACTCATTTTCAAGAACTAAAAAGCAAAATGTATATGACAAAGGGATAATTTCAGTGATATGGCTTGCTGCATAAACTATATTCTTACTGAGGAAAAAACTTGCATTTATATAGCACCTTTCAAGACCTCAAAAAGATTCTTAACCGTGTTAGAAAATATTAGGTAGTTATGAAATGTAGTCATAATGCAAGAAATATAGCAGTCAATTTGAACACAGCAAGGAATGAGACCAAGATCAGATCATTCATTCGAGTGACTGATTGGGGAATACCTGGGTATAAATGGTCTTCTTCAAAACGGTTACATGTAATCTTAAGAGGATAGGCTGGGCAGTGGTTTAACATAATATCTGAAAGATAGCACATCTGACAGTGCAGCACTCCTTCAATATAACACTGGAATGTTAAGATAGGTTTTTTGAACAAGTCGCTGGAGGGGATCTTAAATCCATAACCCTTATCCCAGAGGCTGACGCGCTACCCCTGAACCGAAACGGACATGTGAACCAGCCTTTTATTTTATCTGAGCAGCACAGTTGCCATCCATGCTCCCACTAGGCAATGCCTTGCACTGAAAGTGGAACTTTGTTAAAATAATCCTGGTAACTGGTTCTGTAGCACCGTCCAAGATTCAATAGAATCATAGAATCCCTACAGCGCAGCAGGAGGCCATTCGGCCCATCGAGCCTGTACCAACCACAATCCCACCCAGGCCCTATCCCCATAATCACACTATTAACCCCTGCTAGTCCCCCTGACACTAAGGCCAATCCACCTAACGCGCACATCTTTGGACTGTGGGAGGAAATCAGAGCACCCGGAGGATGCCCCCACAGGCAGTCACCCTAGGCTGGAATCAAACCCAGTCCCTGGCGCTGTAAGGCAGCAGTGCGAACCACTGTGTCACCGTGCTGCCCAGAGATAGAACTACCCTCATTACTTTACACTCACTAAAAAGATCACATATTTGTTGGTGGCTGCTTAGTCTTTGGACAACGGCAACAAGAACAACTTGCATTATAGAGGCATAGAGTCACAGAGGTTTACCGCATGGAAACAGGCCCTTCTGCCCAACTTATCCATGCCGCCCTTTTGTTTTTGTAAACCCATAAGCTAATCCCAATTGCCCACATTTGGCCCATATCCTTCTATACCCATTTTACCCATGTCTAAATGCTTTTTAAAAGACAAAATTGTACCCGCTCCTACTACTACCTCTGGCAGCTTGTTCCAGACACTCACCACCCTCTGTGTGAAAAAATTGTCCCTCTGGACACTTTTGTATCTCTCTTCTCTTATTCAGATCTTATTGAGTTGCAACCTAAACTGAAACACTTGTTTCATTGGAGGTGAGTGTCGACTTGTGATGGAGGGAGAGCCCAGTATCAATCCTACTGCTTCATAGAAAATGGGGAACTGAAGCTTCAATGTTTCTGCAATTTCCACATTGAAATAACATGAAGGCTATTGAGATAATGAGACAAGATTAAAGATCAGAGGGACAATCAGCTATTGTTAAACAACAATACAGAACTACTCATTGTAAGCAAATGTTGTCAAAGAAGTAGCAAGTTGTTGATCACAACAGCGGAGAGAGAAAAATGTGAAGG
This sequence comes from Mustelus asterias, assembly GCF_964213995.1. Taxonomy (NCBI): domain Eukaryota; kingdom Metazoa; phylum Chordata; class Chondrichthyes; order Carcharhiniformes; family Triakidae; genus Mustelus; species Mustelus asterias. Next base: position 82,054,232 of record NC_135811.1, on the reverse strand, counting down.
ACCAAATTTACTTAAATATAATCCAATAATATAGTCCAGATATGTGCAGGTTAGGTGGATTGGCCATCTAAGTTGCCTCTTAGTGTCCAAAGATGTGTAGGTCAGATGGATTGGCCGTGCTAAATTGTCTCTTAAGGTGGGTTTTTCCTGCCGCGCTCACCCCAAGAACGGAAAATCCCACCTGAGGTCAATAGCATAATCCACGTTCCACCTGTTATGATCCCTGTGGCAAGTGGGAGGTAAAAATTCCACCCTTAATGTTGAAAGATGGGGCGATTTAGGTGGATTGGCCACGGTGAACGCGCGGGGTTATGGGGATAGGACGGGGGCTGGGCCTGGGTAAGATGTTCTTTTTGCAGGGTCAGTGCAGACTCAATGGCCAAGTGGTCTCCTTCTGTACTGTAAGGATTCTATAGTTCTATGTTTCTAGAATGAAGACAGTAAATTAGAGCTGTCAATCAATTGTCATGAAATGCTGTGGCTGACTGAATTCCCCCTCGATAGTTAGCTGTGACTCTGTAAGAAGGTCTGAAAATCTCTGAAAACTCCTGGTTCAAGTGAACAGCAAATAACATTAATGTTGTCCATAAATACCTCCAGATTCTATCGAGCACAGGGCTTTCTGAGCCCTATGTTGTATGGTTTGAATTAGTAGTTTTGACAGCAGGTGAATAGCACTTAAACATATTAGGGAACTTTTAGATCTGACTTTCTCTGAATTTTTATTTGTTCATATGTGCTGGTAAAGGCCTTGACAGGACATAGAGTCATAGACTCATAGAGTCATAGGGGTTTACAGCATGGAAACAGGCCCTTCGGCCCAACTTGTCCATGCCGCCTTTTTTTTTAAAATCCCTAAACTAATCCCAATTGCCCACATTTGGCCCATATCCCTCTATACCCATCTTACCCATGTAACTATCTAAATGCTTTTTAAAAGATAAAATTGTACCCGCCCCTACTATTACCTCTGGCAGCTTGTTCCAGACACTCACCACCCTCTGTGTGAAAAAATTGCCCCTCTAGATACTTTTGTATCTCTCCCCTCTCACCTTAAACCTATGCCCTCTAGTTTTAGACTCCCCTACCTTTGGGAAAAGATATTGACTATCTACCTTGTCTATGCCCCTCATTGTTTTATAGACCTCTATAAGGTCACCCCTCAGCATCCTATGCTCCAGAGAAAAAAGTCCCAGTCGATTCAGCCTCTCCTTATAACTCAATCCATCAAGGCCCGGTAGCATCCTAGTAAATCTTTTCTGCACTCTTTCTAGTTTAATAATATCCTTTCTATAATAGGGTGACCAGAATTGCACACACTATTCCAAGTGTGGCCTTACCAATGTCTTGTACAACTTCAACAAGACATCCCAACTCCTGTATTCAATGTTCTGACCGATGAAACTAAGCATGCTGAATGCCTTCTTCACCAGCCTGTCCAGCTGTGACTCCACTTTCATTGTTTCCTCTTGCTGAGGAATCTAGAACATGGTGCCACAGTCTGAGGATAAGGTGCTGATTATTTTGCGGCTGAGATGAGGAGACATTTCTTCACTCAGTGGATTGTGAATCATTGGAATTCCCTACCCTAGATGGTTGTGGATGCTCCATTGATGAGTATATTCAAGATTGGGAGAGACAGATGTTTGATCTTTCATAGAATCCTTACTGTGCTGAAGGAGGCCATTCGGCCCATTGAGTTTGCAATAACTCTCTGACAGAGCATCCCACTGAGGTCCTATTGCTGTAACCCCATATACTTAGCCCGCTAACCCCCTAACCCACACATCTTAGGACACCAAGGTGCAACTTAGCATGGTCAATTGTACACCTTTGGACTGTGGGAGGAAACTGGAGCACCCAAAGAAAATCCACAAAACATGGGGATGACATGCAAACTCCGCACAGTCAGTCAGCCGAGGCTGGAATTGAACCCGGGTCCCTGGTGCTGTGAGGCAGCAGTGCTAATCACTGTGCCACTCAAAATGGAGAGATATGGGGGGAAGAAAGTAAGTTAGAACATAGAACATAGAAAGCCACAGCACAAACAGGCCCTTCGGCCCACAGGTTGCGCCGATCACATCCCCACCTCTAGGCCTATCTATAGCCCTCAATCCCATTAAATCCCATGTACTCATCCAGAAGTCTCTTAAAAGACCCCAACGAGTTTGCCTCCACCACCACCGACGTCAGCCGATTCCACTCACCCACCACCCTCTGAGTGAAAAACTTACCCCTGACATCTCCTCTGTACCTACCCCCCAGCACCTTAAACCTGTGTCCTCTCGTAGCAACCATTTCAGCCCTTGGAAATAGCCTCTGAGAGTCTACCCTATCCAGACCTCTCAACATCTTGTAAACCTCTATCAGGTCACATCTCATCCTTCGTCTCTCCAGGGAGAAGAGACCAAGCTCCCTCAACCTATCCTCATAAGGCATGCCCCCCAATCCAGGCAACATCCTTGTAAATCTCCTCTGCACCCTTTCAATGGCTTCAACATCTTTCCTGTAATGAGGTGACCAGAACTGCGCGCAGTACTCCAAGTGGGGTCTAACCAGGTTGAGGTAGATGATCAACCATGATTGTGTTGAATAGCCGACCAAGCTCAAGAGGCCAGATGTTCTATTCTCTCTCCTATTTCTTATATCCTTATGTTAATTGGTCCTTCCCTCATAGCCTTTAAGAAGATGGTGGTGAACTGACTTCTTGAACAAATGCAGTCAGTTTGGTGTGGTTACACCTACAGTGCTATTAGGTAGGGATTTCCAAAACTTTCACCCAATATCAATGAAGGAATGATGATATATTTCCAAGTTGGGGTGACAGTTTCTGGTCAACATTTAGGTTTCTAGTCAACAGTGACTCCTAGGATGCCCACTGAGGGGAATTTGACATTGGGTATGCCTTTGAACATCAAGTGGAGGGGGGAAGATTGGTTTTATTCTCTCTCATTGGAAATGGTAATTGCCTGGCAGTTGTATGTACCCACCACTTATTAGCCCATGCCTCAATATTGTTCAGGTCTCACTGCACATGAACTGATTCATTATCTGCTGAGTTGCCAATGGAATTGAACATTGCAAGGACCAAAAATCCCCACTTCTGACCTTATGATGCAGGGAATGTTGTTGATGATGCAACTGAAGATGATCAGACCAACAATTCTGCCCTGATGAATTAATGCAGTGGTGTCTCCAACCATCTTCGTTTGCTATCGGTATGACTTGGGGAGCTTTCTCCTTGATTCCCAGATTTCCATTTACTTCAGTGGCAGTCACTCTTGCCTCACCTCTGGAATTCAGTTCTTTTGTCAATGTTCACACTAAGGTTGGAATGGGATCTGGTGCTGAGTGTTCATAGTGGAACCCAAGTAGAGCATCATGGAGCAGTAACTGCTGCATGTAAGCACTGTCATTGGCATCTTCCATGACTTTGTTGATGATTGAGTGTAGAATGCTGGGAGGTGGGGGTGTAAGTGACCAGACTGGGTTTGTCATCTTTTTTGTGGACAGGGGATACACTGGCAATTTTTCATATTTTGTAGCAGGAGCCAGGATTGTAGCTGCACTGGAAGAGCTTGGCTACGGGCATGGCTAAATCTGAAGAACAGGCCTTTGCTACATTCAATGTCTCCAGTTCCTGATGCTGTGTGTAGCTAATTGAATTGACTGAAGAATGGCATCTGTCAGAGGACGGCTGGACTGATCGGGGAGCAAAATGGAGATGTATTAGCAGAGGCAACATTGCCTCAAAATCAATACTTTACATCAGAAGAGAAATTTGTCAGAACCATGTTAGTGTCAAGTTATTGGGATACCAGGTAAGATTTTAAAAAACCGAAGATACCAGAAGTGCTGACAGTGGATCTATTGCCCCCATGGATGGTATGCATCCAAGGTTGCTGAGAGAAGTAAGGGTGGAAATTGCAGAAATATCAGCCTCAATTTTCCAATCCTTCTTAGGGAGGGTGCCAGAGGACTGATGGATTAAAAATGTTGCCCCATTGTTCAAAAGAAGGGGAGAAAGATAAATATAAAATTATAGATCAGTCAGTTTAATGTTGGTGATGGGGAAACTTTCAGAATCTGGGAGAAAATTAACAACTACTTGGACAAGCGTGACTAATAAAGGAGTCAGCATGGATTTGTCAATGGCAAATTGTGTTTGACAAACTTTGATGGGTTTTGTAATGAGATGACAGATAGAGGACAGTGCTGTTGATCATAGAATCCCTACCATACAGAAAGAGACCATTCAGCCCATCAAGTCTGCACCAACCACAATCCCACCCACGCCTTACTCCCGCAAACCCATATATTTACCCTGCTAATCCCCTGACATTAAGGGTCAATTTAGTATGGCCAATCAACCTAACCCACACATCTTTGGGGCTGTGGAAAGAAACCGGAGCACCCAGAGAAAACCCACACAGGCACGGGGAGAATGTGCAAACTTCACACAGACAGTGACCCAAGCCGGGAATCGAACCCAGGTCCCTGGAGCAGTAAGGCAGCAGTGCTAACCACTGTGCCACCAAGCCTCCCAGTAATGCTGCATATATATGATGTTGCGTATATATATGTGTACTAACAAAATGTATTTAATAAAAGATCAAACAATAGGGTTGCCAGTAAACTTGAAGCCCATGTGATTCTGAATACCAAACTAAGGGAGAGAGAACACAATCCGTAGTGAATAGATTTTATTTCAGGCTCCACTGGGGTATACAGCCGTGTTACTCAGAGTTCAATACTAGTCACTACTGCTGTTTCTCCTATTCATTAATGACTTGGATTTTGCAAGTAGATAGTCGACATTTTGAAATTTGTAGATTACATGAAAATCCAAAGTTTAAGTTTATTTATCAGTGTCCCATGTAGGCTTGCATTAACACTCCAATGAAGTTACTGTGAAAATCCCCTAGTCGCCACACTCCAGCGCTTGTTCGGGTACACTGAGGGCAATTTAGCATGGCCAATGCACCTAACCAGTGCGTCTTTTGGACCGTGGGAGGAAACTGGAGCACCCGGAGGAAACCCATGCAGACACGGGGAGAATGTGCAAACTCCACACAGACAGTGACCCAAGCTGGGAATTGAACTCGGGTCCCTGGCACTGTGAGGCAGCAGTGCTAACCACTGTGCCACCATGCCTGTAGCAAGCAGTGAGATTGATGGTAATAGAATTCAAGAATAACTTCCAAGGGACTGGTGGAATGTGGGAAAATGCCAGGTGAAACCCAATGCAGAAAAGTATGAGGTGATACATTTTGATAGTAAGAATGAGAAGAAATATTCCAAGCTAAACAGTACAATTTTAAGGACAGAGTGATCTGGGTGTGTTTAAATACAAATCTTCAAAGTTGGCAAAGTATTTCAACAAAACAGTTACTGAAGCATATGGGATCCTCGACTTTTTAAGAAGCATTGGCCAGGATTCTACTTTAAGGCAGTGGCCCCTCTGTCGGCCACAGGGCATCCAATCTGTTGGAACACATTCATGCCTCACAAGCCTACAGGAAGGCCACAGTCCTGGCTTATCCCCTTCTACTGTCAGATGTTCTATCTGCAAGAACTTCTGGCCAATCCGAGGATCATCAGCTCTCCAGTCTCATCAGCACCATGAGGAGTGTTGACAATTGCTGAGACTACAGCAGTCCTCAGACCAGCGACAATGGAGCAGAGTCAGAGCACAGATAAGTAGGGTCAGGACTTGCTAAGGCTAACAGACAAGACCAACTGTCCAATGGCCCAATTATGGCCATGACTAGTGTATTCCACATACTTTCATTCAATCATGGCTGGGGATTCTTATCTCAGCCAGATTCCCAGTATCCAAGCGATTAATTGAATAGTTTGTATCCATCGAGTTGAGTAACATAGGAACATCAGAACAGAAGTAGACCGTTTGGCCCTTTGTGCCTGCTGCACCATTCAATAAAATTATGACTGATCTGATTGTGATGTCATCTCCACGTCTCTGTTTGTCCCCCATAACCCTTGATTCCCTCGGCCTAACAAAAATTGGTCTAATTCTGCTTTGAATAAATTCAAAGACTCAGCCTCCTCTGCTTTCTAGGGAAGAGAATTCCACAGACCAATGACCTTTAGGTAGTGAAAGTTTCTCATCTTTGTTTGGAAAGGGGAGCCCTCTTTTCTTTAAACAATGTCATCCAGTTTTAGTCTACCCACAACAGAAAAGAGCCTCCGGGTCTCCACCCTATCTAGTCTCCTTAAGATCTTATATATTTCAATAAGATCATCTATTATTATTATTCTGAACTCCAATGGGTATAGGCCTAACCTGTTCATCCTTTATTCATGGGCCAAACCCTTCATCCCAGGAATGAGTCCAGTGAACCGACTCTGAATGCTTCTAAAGCAATTATATATATATTTCAAATATAGAGACTAAAACTGAAGTACTCCAGATGTGGTCTCACTAAAGTCCTATACACTGGCTGTAGTAAAAGTTCCCTACTTTTATTTTCCATTCCTCTTACAATAAGTGCCAACATTCCACTCCTAATTACTTTCTTTACCTGCATACTAACTTTATGTGATCTATGTACCAGGACACCCATGTCATTTTGTACCACCAAGCTCTGCAATCTCTCTCCATTTAGATATTATACTGCTTTTCTACTCTTATTGTTAAAATGAACAAGTTCACATTTACCCACATTATGCTCCATTTGCCAGATTTTAATCTACTCACTTCACCTGTCTATATCCCTTTGCAGACACTCTACCTCCACTTGACAACGTAATTTACTATCTATTTGCTGCCAGTGGCAAATTTAGCTACTGTGCAGCTGCTTCCTTCATCCAAGTCATCAATATAGGACATAAATAATTGAGGAACCAGCATTGATCACTATGGCTCTCCAGTAGTTACAGCTTGCCATTTTGTAAAAGACCCTTTTATCCCTACTCTCAGCTTCCTGTTAGCCAATCAATCCATTATCCATGCTAATATGTTACTCCCTACATCATATGCTCTTGTAATGCGGAATAACTCTTGATGCCTTATCAAATGCCTTTTGGAAATCCAAGTACACCACATCTACCGGTTCCCCTTTATCCACTTTGAATGTCAGTTTGTCTAAAAACAGATTTGTTAAACACGATTTCCCTTTCATAAAGCCATGTTGGTTCTGCTTAATCAAATGATTATCTAAGGAGCCTATTATGACTCTCGTAATATAAGATTCTAGCACTTTCCCTAGGCGAGATGTAATCACTTGATTGTCTGAATGCTTTGCTGGTGGGATGGGAAATGGCCCCTATTTATCCTCTTTTCTGGCCATTATTCTGAGAGCAGTTTTACCGATCGTGGGTCCACTTAATGGACTTGTAATGCAGAAGGTACAGTGATGCAAATGTGCAACCATCTTTGACTATAATCCCAAATCACTGGAATGTGGCTTTAGTCTTTAAAGAAAAATCAGTTAGGGGTTTCCCGCCAGTGAATCCATTAAGTCATTTTTCATGAAGCATCGTTTTACAACAATGGAGTAAATAGAGAGGAATTGTGTCCAGTAGCTGATGCGTCGATAACCAGGGGGCACAGATTTATGATGGTTGCCAAACCCAGAAGTGGCATGAGGGAAAACTTTTCCATCCCACGAATAGTTAGGATTCAGAATGCACTGTCTGCTAAGTGTGGAAGAAACAGATTTAACAGAAGTTTACCAACAGGGATTAGACAATTACTTGAAGGAGAAATAAGTTGCAGTGATAGGGAGAGAGTGGGGCAGTGGCACTAACGAGATTGCCCTTCGAAGGAGCTGGCACAAACTCACTACATCGAATGGTCCCCCCATGTGCTGCATAATTCTCTGATTCTATTATAAGGCACCTTTAAACCCCAGCTAAACAATTGAAAGTAGATTATCTTCCAAGACTGAGAAGTTGAGTTTCCAGTAACTAATTGTGTTTATATATGAATCCAGGAACAAATGTTCTGGTTCAGTACGGTATTTGAGTGATAATGCTTGGCCTGAGGGATAGGCTCACACTGGTAATAAAACCACAGAAAATTGACTCTACCTTATTCCTAGGATATTAAACCAAAAGAGAAAATACTGGAAAATCTCAGCAGGTTTGGCAGCATCTGTAAGGAGAAAAAAGAGCTGATGTTTCGAGTCCAGATGACCCTTTGTCAAAGCTAAAAGGCATAGAAAGTGGGAGATATTTATACTGCAGGGGGAAGGAATGAAAAGTGAATCATAGCCACAAAAACAAGGGGAAAGGCTGTCCATAGAGAGAATAAAAGGTGTGAATGGCCAAACGGCAGAGAAGTTGAAATCGGAGGGTAAGCTGTGACAGATGAAGGTGTGGTGGCGGGGTGGGGTGGAGAGCGGGGGGAGATGGGTGGGAGAGAGGTAAAATTGAGAAGAAGATGGAAAGGGGAAGCAAAGGGGAAGAAAGGGTAAGGAAAGGGGGGATAAAATAGGGGGAAAGAGTGGGGGGGGAAGAAAAATAAAGAAAGATGATAAAGAAATAAAAGGTAGAGATCAGTTAAAAATTAAATAAATTGAAAACAAAGGGGTCGAGGTGGGGTAGAGCAAATCATCTGAAGTTGTTGAATTCGATGTTGAGACCGGAAGGCTGTAAAATGCCTAGCCGGACGATGAGATGCTGTTCCTCCAGTTTGTGTTGAACTTCACTGGAACATTGCAGCAGGCCAAGGACAGACATGTGGACATGGGAGCAGGATTGTGTGTTAAAATGGCAGCAACCGGAAGGTCAGTGTCCTGATTGTGCACAGGCCGAAGGAACTCAGCCTGGCCTTCCCATTGCTTGCCAGACTCTGGATTAAGGAACAAAAGAGTTGCCTCGATCTCCATTCAATCATTTCTGTGATAAGAATTCCAAAGAACTAGTTTTATAATACTGTTAACTTTATTAATTAGTAAAAGATTTGACATTCAGCAATCTAAAAGAAAATCATACATTTTTAACATGGCAATGGAGAGACTTTGGATGAAATATTTAACAACCAATTTGCTGAAATGGAGAATCTTTTCAGAACGGGGGCAGCTCTGTTTAACAGTTCACGTTCGCGCCTGTTAGGCTGTATTTTGTTCCCTGACATTTGGACCACATTTCTAGCTGTTGGGACACTTGTACCCAATGGCTTCGAGGCGTCCCTCTCAGCTGCAGCCATGGGGCATTGCCGCATGAGGTTTCTCCCCCCAGAATACCCAATGAATGGCATTCATCTGGCAATGAAGACTGACACCCATCTCGCAAGAATAGATTGAAAAATTCTCCTTAACCCATATATGGAAAAAAAAGTTGCCAGACTGACACCGGTGGGACTTCTGTGCTAACCAAACAATTCAGAGTAACAGGCTCATCACGAATATACCTATTTTTCAATTCTCAAGATGTAGCCATCACTGCAGGTCCAACATTCATCGCCCATCCCTAGTTGCCCTGAGAAGGTTTTGATATGACTGAGTGGCTTGCTAGGCTATTATAGAGGGCATGTTGGTGTGGGACTGGAGTTACAGAGGCCACTAAAGAAAAGGACAGCAGTTTCATTCCTTCAAAGATTGTCTCCAGGAAGACTTGGGTCTCTGCTAGACATTGAAGTTACAATAATATGTCCATGAGCTGGATTTTGGCTGCTGCCCTGTTCAAACGCACCTAACCATTTTCAATACACATCTGTTTGCAGGTCTCACGTTTTAGTTAGAATTCATTTTGAATATGAAAAGAAATTGGTGCAAGATCCATTAACGCCGTTATTCTCGTCTAAGTGACGAACAATCGTTCAGACATTCTAGGTGGAATTCTCCGGCCACGCTGGTCTAAAAGTCGGAGATTCCCACCCGGTCAATGGGGTTTCACATTGTCCACAACCCGCCCGCTAAAATTCCAGTGGCGGCGGGATGGGAGAATTCCAGCCTCTGCTTCACAGGGATGGCATTTCTTAACTACTTCAAATTAACAATTGAAAAATAAAGTTTGATCTTAGCCTGCAGTTGGCCTGGAATCAGGAACAGTCACAAATTCTATCCAATGCTAAACCCACTCATTCTTTCAGGAATCCAATTGCAGACTTGTATTCAGGAGTGGAAATTATTTACAGGTTAACATTATTGTCTGACCTTGGAACAGGCAGTGGAAAAAAATCATCCCAGATATTTCAATTCCATCTTTTGTCGATACAACTGGAATGGTTTCGAGAAATGGGTGTGAGAATTCTATAATGTGATGAGTCACATTGCCCACGTTGGTCATCAGGGTTGGGCCCCTCAACTCCAGTTGTTTTGTTGAACAACTCCATGTGGCTTGATTGTGAGGACAAATGATTTAGATCTCCCCATGCATGTTAACATTGAGACTAAGCTATTTCTGACTCTGATACTGAATCATAAATGGTTGGATTGTCAAAAATCCCAAAGTCATGTTGCATTGCCCTTTCGGATAACATTAATATGCCGAACGTTCCAGAGACCTCACAGCGAAAAGACGCACAAACATCCCGAACTAGGAAGTGGCCAGAACATCTCTGGTACTTTGGACTATGCTAGGATTGGCTACACAAACACTATCTGGATACATGCGGAGGGGGGCTGCTAACAATTTACAAGACTGTAACACACTTTTTTGCTCAGCAAAGAACGCTGAAGCACAAAGAAGATTAATTAAAATGTCCATGCTTTGACATTTACACATATGTCCCGTTTCAGCATTCGGGTTTCCATAAAACCTGGCCCATCTGAAAATGTGCGCGTGATCATTTTTTTCCCTGGTGGTTACAGAAAAGACAAAATTGGACATAATTACATGAAAAGCGCTTTCTGCTTCTGCGGCACACAGTCACTTTTTATTTAAAAGGGGAGAAGGCAGGACAATACTGAAAGTTATGGATCAGTGCACGTAAGGGTGTTCTTAAGCATAGGACTGAACTCCCTTTTCCTTCAGACGTTCTGTTGATAGCCACTCTTTTGTTTCCGATTCCAAAAGGAACAGTCAGGCAGAGAATTAAGGCTGTGGCTGACCCGTTCACCCTCACACAGCGGACGTGGCCGTGGGTTCGCTGCTGAGCGTTTCAATGATGTCATCCCTTTTCAGTTTCCGTAGGGCAGTGCAAAGTGCGTCCGTGGTGGCAGAGTCCTTGGCCGCCCAGTCGGAGAGGAGGGCACGCACCGGGTGTTCTTCCTGCTTGAAGGTGTCTATATGCTCCTCGTTATATCCCAGCAAACCAGCCAGGCTGCACCATTCAGCATCCTCCTCGCATCGGTTCAGCAGCTGCTCCACCTCTTCCTGCTTGTGGGGAGGCAGGGCGGTGTAAAGACTCGGTTCTGCTTGTGCAGCTGCAGACACAAGAGAGAAAGAAACCATTAAGTTAGACAGAGTGTTGAGAATACTTCAGAGTATCTTTTCACATAAATTCCAACACAGAACAGTTGTTAAACAGCAGGTGTGTCCAATGCAGGGGATATATGAATTAAAGGAAAAGGTCCACCTCCTCGTACATTCATGAACAATTAGATTACTCCTCAACCACTTCAATCTTTTCATAGGCCACCTTTTCAAACCAAATATTTATTTATTAGTGTCACAAATCGGCTTACATTAACACTGCAATGAAGTTACTGTGAAAATCCCTTAGTCGCCACACTCCAGTGTCTGTTCGGGTACACAGAGAGAATTTAGCACGGCCAATGCACCTAACCGGCACATCTTTCGGACTGTGGGAGGAAACCGGAGCACCTGGAAGAAACCCACGCAGACACGGGGAGAACGTGCGAACTCCACACAGTCAGTGACCCAAATCTGGAATTGAACCCGGGTCCCTGGCGTTGTGAGGCAGCAGCACTAACCACTGTGCCAGCATGCCTCTTACCTTCTTCCGTCGGGAAAAAGATACAAATGTCTAAGAACACGTACCAACCAACTCAAGAACAGCTTCATCCCTGCTGCCATCAGACTTTTGAATGGACCTGCCTTATATTAAGCTGATTTTTAATGTATAACTATATTCTGCACCCTCTTCTTTCTTTCTCCCCTATTTACTCTGTGAACAGTATATTTTGTCTGTACAGCATGCAAGAAACAATACTTTTCACTGCATCCCAATACATGTGACAATAATAAATCAAATCAAAAATCCACTTCCTTGTACATTCATGAATAGTGAGATTACTCCTCAACCACTTCAGTTTTCTCACAGACCACATTTTCAAACCAAATATTCAAGACACCGATGAACAATGAAACTTTAAGACTTCCTTGGGAACAAGCACAAATGATGTGTTGATTTTGCTGACACTTCTTTTTAAAGGTATCATTTCAAGCCAAAATAAACATTGTTAATCCATTCGATTTTATAACATTCAGAATTCATGGCTTGCAGATTTCACCAATTTTCACCCAACATGAAGCATTCCAGAGGCCACTGTTAATTTCCACAGTAAGGTTGGACTTTAAAGGATCTTGCCCATAAATGAACAAAATTCCAGAGGAAAATGTGGAATGGGAGTGGTGATTGTTGCCTTTCCAGCAGTGGTGGGTGAGCAGTGTTGGATGGAAAAGTGGTTGGCAAAATTAACCCACCACAGACGGATAATTCATAGAATCCCTACAGTGCAAAAGGAAGCCATTCGGCCCATCGAGTCTACACTGACAACAATCCCACCTAAGCCCTATTCCCGTAACCCCACATATTTACCCCGCTAATCCCTTTAATTTACGCATCCCGGGACACGAAGGGGCAATTGAGCATGGTCAGTGCACTTAACCCGCACATCTTTGGACTGTGGGAGGAAACCGGAGCATCCGAAGGAAACCAATGCAGGCACGGGGAGAATGTACAAACTCCGCACAGACAGTGAACTAAGCTGGGAATTGAACTCAGGTCCCCAGAGCTATGAGGCAGCAGTGCTAACCACTGTGTCACCCTTAGAAATGTCAGGCCTAAATGAGAAGATAGTACAATTGAGGGTCCTTCACATAAGGACCTTTCAGTGACTGCCAAGAGAGGTTAGCTGCAAACATAACCAAGACTACACAACTTTATGAGTCAAATATGAGGGCCCTGCCAGTTGAACCAATCTGACAATAAAAAAATGCATTACTGCCTACTCCTGTATATACAGTAGAAATCGTACCTGTGGAGAACAAAAGGCATTCATGTAATTCAATTAATATTTTTTACTGTTAAAAAGGCACAGTTCAAGTTTTGTCTAATTCGTGAATGATTTGGAGCTGCATTGAGCATTGGAAATTAAGAACATAGGAATATAGAGCAGTGGTACGCCATTTGGTCCCTTGAGCTTTTAACTAGATCATGGCTGATCTTCTACCTCAATGCCATCTTCCCACACTATCCCCATATCCATTCATGTCACTGGCATCTAGAAATCTATCAACCACTTGCTTGGACATACTCAATGACGGAGCCTCCAGCTCCTGCGTAGAGAATTCCAAAGATTCATAACCCCCGATGGAAGAAATTCCTCCTCATCACGGTCTTAAGTGGCCTACCCCTTAATCTGAAGATAAGTCCCTTCGTTCTAGAGCTCCCAATCAGGGGGAGTCTCCCTGAAATTTCCAGATCCTTCCTGCGTCTAACCTGTCAACCCCCGTAGGAATTTTGTACACTTCAATACAATCCCTCTCATTCTTCCAAATTCTAGAGGATACAGGCTCAGACTCCTCTATCTTTTCTCACAGGACAATCCGCCTTCCCCAGGATTAGTCTCGTGAGCTTTTGTTGCATATCCTCCGGGGCCAGCACATTCTTCCTTAGATAGGGAGGTTAAAACTACACACAATACTCTAGGTGTGATCTCACCAAAGGCTCTATACAGCTACAACAAGGAAATTACACTTTTTGGGGTCAGTTTAACTTCGGCCAATAGTTTAAATGGAACAATATCCATTTGAAGTCAACAAAAATGAAAATTGGAAGGAGTATATCACATAGCAACCAATCCCATATTAAATGGCTGAAGTTGATTCTGTTATGAACCCAACTGGTGTTCATCAATGTGTAAACAAGGTAATATTTTATTGTTATCAGCATTAGATCCAAGACTATACTTCATCTGTCATTAACCAGCCTAATAAACACCTGCCAGTAAAGTAGAATCATTGAATCATAGAATCCCTACTGTACAGAAGGAGGCCATTCAGCCCATTGAGCCTACACCAACAATAATCCCACCCAAGCCCTATCCCCATAGCCCTACATATTTACCCTGCTAATCTCCCTGACACTAAGGGGGATTAGCAGGGACCATTTAGCTTGGACAATCAACCTAACCTGTACATCTTTAGACTGTGGGAGGAAACCCATGCAGACAATATGCAAACTCCATAGTCACCCAATGCTGGAATTGAACCTGGGTCCCTGGCGCTGTGAGGCAGTAGTGCTAACCACTGTGCCACCATGCCGTCTATGTTCTCACAAGTAAACGTCAACTGAGTCAGATTTAGTAAAACACTGGGCCTAGAATTCCATCAGCCCCGCCTCCCCTTCAAGTGTGGCAGAGCAGAATCCAATCTTTGATCCAATTGGATCAAAGAACAAAGAACAGTACAGCACAGGAACAGGCCCTTCGGCCTTCTAAGCCTGCACCGACCATGATGCCTGCCAGCCTAAACTAAAACCGTATGCACTGCCACTCCCATCCTAATCATGTATTGGTCTCGATGCCCATTAAATGCCGCTATCGTATCTGCTCCCACCATCTCCCCGGGCAGTGCGTTCCATTCATTCACCACCCTCTGTGTAAAAAACCTACCTCGCACATCGCCTCTAAACTTTTCCCCACGATCCTGTGTCAATTTGGGGACAGTCGAGGCACGAGTTGCCGGGGTTGCGAGGGTTGGATTGCAGAGGTTGGGGATGTGGGGGTGGGGGGGCACCTTGGATATCACAGGGCTTCAGTATACTTGTTGCTAAATCTCTTCTCAGCTGAAAATTGACAACAGCCTGCTCACAGCTGACAGCTCTTTTTGTGTTGGCAAGTAACCCGTTAAGTGGTTGGAGCGGGCCATCTGTTTTCAGTGGATCATTACATGCTCTGGCTTGCGTTGCTTAGGCAGTTGATTGGAGAGCAACAGAGAGAGCATGACAATTTAAATTGCATTTAATAGACAAGATCCAATTTTCCCAGGAAATGAATTATTATTAATTGATGGGGTCAGAACCATAATTAAAGGACAGTTTCACAGAATGTCAAGTAGGCAGCATTTAGTTAATTATGGTGCAAGAGCTGTATATCATTTGATTGTATTTCTTTCATTTTGTCCATAATCACATCTTACTGAAATCTGACATTAAGGTAAAGTTACAATTGAACATTAGGAGCTGATTTTCCTCCACCCTGAACCAAAAAAATGATTGCAATTAAGTGAAAAGTCAGTGCTAATTCCTCGCTCTTGTTTTTCTCCTGAAGAAATTTCCTCTATTGGATTTTCTGGTGTCTGTACCAGAAGAGCAAGCTGCAATTCAAATCTTGTACAAATAAAGATGGTATTTCCTCTCATAGCAACACACTGCAGTTCAGCAGCGAGCTACTTCAATAAAAGCTTTGATTAGATTTTATTTATTATTGTCACATGTATTGGGATAGAGTGAAAAATATTATTTCTTGCGCACTGTACAGGCAAAACATATTGTTCATAGTGTACATAGGGGAGAAGGAAAGGAGACGGTGCAGAATATAGTGTTACAGTCATAGCTAGGGTGTAGAGAAAGATCAGCTTGATACAAGTGAGGTCCATTCAAAAGTCTGACGGCAGCAGGGAAGAAGCTTTTCTTGAATCGATTGGTACATGACCTCAGACATTGATATCATTTTTCTGACAGAAAAAGGTGGAAAAGAGTATGTCTGGGGTGCGCGGGGTCCTGGGTTATGCTGGCTGCTTTTCCGAGGCAGCGGGAAATGCAGACAGAGTCAATGGATGGGAGGCTGGTTTGCATGATGGATTGGGCTACATTCACAACCCTTTGTCGTTTCTTGCGGTCTTGGGCAGAGCCATACCAAGCTGTGATACAACCGGAAAGGATTCTTTCCATGGTGCGTCTGTAAAAGTTGGTGAGAACCAAATTTCCTTAGCCTCCGGAGAAAGTAGAGGTGTTGGTGGTCTTTCTGGACGTTTTAGAGCCTGTTCTTAGGCACTGCCTGGCTCAGGAAACAGGTTTTACTCTCAATGTGGGCTTTATTTATGATACAATGATTTAAAAAGTTAGATTTATACTGTTTTTTAGGGGCCTGTTACAGATTGCCATTTACTTCCATCACTTGGTTTAAACGCACTGCGCTGCACCTTCCCCTTTTCGTAATTTGGCCTGTTTGGAGGAAGATGCAAGCAAGCAGCTTAAGTAGCTGCTGAAGAATTTAATCAAACCATCTCCCAGGCCACGTTCTCGTTTCCTGACACCTAACAAGGATCCCCCAATCCTCCCGACAGTACTACCCCACACTGGCAAATTGTGAGACTGTGGAACTCACCTCCAAGGTTATGGGGTTGAGGAAAAAGCTGGATCAAAGTTGAAAAATGAGTTTGGGTGAGTGGATGAAGGAAGAGGGATTAAAGAGATATTGCAACAAGGCAAAGAAATGCAAATAGGGTGACTTAGAATAGAATCCCTACAGTGCAGAAGGAGTTTGCACCAACAACAATCCCACCCAGGCCCTATCCCCATAATCCCACGTATTTATCCCATTAATCCCCCTAGCCTACATATCTTGGGACACTAAGGACACTGGCATGGCCAACCCACCTAACCTGCACATCTTTGCACTGTGGGAGGAAACTGGAGCACCCAGAGGAAACCCACGCAGACACAGGGAGAACGTGCAGACTCTGCATAGAGAGTAACCCAAGGTTGGAATTGAACCCATGTCTCCGGTGCTGTGAGGCAGTAATGCGAATGACTGTGCCACCATGCCGCCTACACTTGCTTGTATGAGGGCAAATGCAGGCTGGTTAAAATGAATGGCTTGTTTCCATGTTTCCAAAAATAATTTGGAATTAAGAATCTACTGATGACCATGAAACTATTGTCGAGTGTTGGCAAAAACCAGCTGGTTCACTAATGTCCTTTAGGGAAGGAAATCTGCCGTCCTAACCTGGTCTGGCCTCCATGTGACTCCAGAGCCACAGCAATGTGGTTGTCTCTCAAGTGCCTTCTGAAATGGCCGAGCTAGCCATTTAGTTTCAGGGGAAACTAGGGACGGTCAATAAATTTTGGCCCAGCAATGCCCCTGTCCCAGAAATGAATGGAAAAAGAACATGTGAGGCAAGGAGCTGGTCTTGTCCCACATGCATGGCAGAGTTGTGTGCTTTCAGTGACAAAATGGAGCTTGCACTGTTAGAAACAAAGGACCTGTACCAAGTAGGTTGGAAGATTTGGCAGGCATCTGATGTGGCTTAGAAGGACTTCATTAAGTAACGGTTTAAAGCAGCAATTACTTCGACAGCAGTGAGAGAGATGCCCTGTGTTGAAAGGGACTTGCAGGTATGGCTACAGGACTGTGTCTGTTTTAGTTTTGGCAGATACCTTTGGAATTCATTGTCACTGTGCATCTAACTACAAATATCTGGGCCTGTAAAATTGGGTGGTCCTAAATAAACCCAGCAAGCAGATGGATACTCGGATGTCATAAAATTTCCATTGAGGTAGCAGATGGAAAGCAGCTTTAAGGAGCAGGCTCCACAGATTAAACTCTATGTAGTTCTGCAGCCAAGAACCATTACTAGGGGGAGAAAACCTTGTACAAGTAGCAAATTTCTTCACTCCCATTCTCCTACCACCCCCAATCCCAAAGAAGTCTTGTTTAAGAAACACTATAGTGCAATGGCCCATTCATACATTCATTGATTGAGTCTGGAGCACTGGACGGGAGCCCTGGGTGCATTACCAAGATTAAATTATTAATGGATTTTACTTGGCTTTGCAACACATTCATGCAAACAGCACTGCAGCTCACATCAATGTGCACAGTGGGCATTGCGTGTCTTGAGGCGTATTATCAGCTGACAGGTTGGCATTCCATGCATCCCCTTTTTCTTAAAGGGACAGAATGTTCAAATTATTCCACATTAACAACATTGCTATTTTGATTAAATTTGGTGTCTGATGGTGCCGAATAGTTTCCAATCCCTGTTGTTTTTTTCTTTTATACCTCCTGTCAAGAGAGACAAACCTAGCGCAGGATTTTGGGTTTTATATCAGGAACCTGACTCCTGGGTCAGATGGGGGTCACAACCGCGTAGGTGACAGTCAGTGATTTTTCCCCAAATTAGACTGGAAAATTCCAGTCAGCCTCGAATGGACCTTAATAGATCCATTCGACCTTATGGTCTTATGGGTTACAGCTTGCAAAATCTCACTAACTGTCCTGGCTGGAGACAATACACATCTCTTTAACCTGTGCTTAACCCTCTCTCCACTCACATTTACTGCACCTTTAAGACTTGATTATCTGTAAAGACTCGCATTCCAACCATTATCTTGTAAATTGAGTTTGTGTCTGGAAAACAAGTCCTCATTCACCTGATGAAGGAGGCTGAGACTCCGAAAGCTAATGCCAAATAAACCCGTTGGACTTTAACCTGGTGTTGTGAGACTTCTTCCTGTGCTTACAGGGAGAAGGCAGGAGAATGGGGATGAGAGTCATATCAGCCATGATTGAATGGCGGAGCAGACCCGATGGGCCAAATGGCCTAATTCTGCTCCTATAGTTTATGGTCTTATGATCTTACGGTCTTAAAAGACCGTTTGACCCCTGAGTTAAAAATCCAGTCCCTTCTGTTTCTCCTTGTTCTGAGTTTGGATGTTTACGAACTAACTTGATGAGACTGGCTTGAATTTGATTCTATTAATATCATAATTAAATAAATGGTATTCATCCAACATGCTGTGCAGAAGATGTATTTATAACAAGCAAAAATATTAAATGAATGGTTTCACCTTAACATTCTGACTGAGAACAACAACCATTTAACCACAATAACTGTGAGTGTGAACAGGATGGTGCTTTAATCATTAACGTTTTTAAAGTTTATTTATTATTGTCACAAGTAGGCTGACATTAACACTGCAATGGAGTTACTGTGAAAATCCCCAAGTCTCCACACTCCGGCGATTGTTCGGGTACACTGAGGGAGAATTTAGCATGGTCAATGCACCTAACCAGTGCGTCTTTCGGACTGTGGGAGGAAACCGGAGCACCCGGAGGAAACCCACGCAGACATGGGGAGAACGTGCATACCCCCCACAGACAGTCACCCAAGCCGGGAATCGAACCTGGGTCCCTGGCGCTATGAGGTAGCAGTGCTGCCCACTGTGCCACCCATTGGATTAGGATTTCATTAAAGTATAAAAGCAGGAAATTGAACATTTTCCCACTTAAATTGTGCAAGATTCTGAACACTATCTCATTAGACCCTAACCTGACAAATGTATTTGGAGAGCAATTAAAGCGATGTGACATTAGGTGCTGATGGTTTCAGATTCATTATTGGTGGTGTGAATGGTGGTGATGATAAATTGAGATGAGGTATTAAAGAATTATTTAAAAAGCAACGTCCAAGCATAATGTACAGTGCTCTATCTCAGTAGGATATCTCAAATCAATTCAACCATGTACTTTTGAAGTTCAGTAACTATTATTTAACCAAAATGTAGTTTCAAATGTATTTCTTATTTTCAGTAATACCTTAGACACCTTTGTAATCTTAAGATACATTACATTTCAATCATTTTTAAAATTCATTTATGGGATGTGGGCATCGCTGGCTGGGCCAACATTTATTGCCCATCCCTAATTGCCCTTGAACTGAATGGCTTGCTGGCCCATTTCAGAGGGCAGTTGCTGTGGCTCTGGAGTCACATGTGGGCCAGACCAGGTATGGCTTCCTTCCCTAAAGGACATTAGTGAACCAGATGGGTTTTTCCAGCAATCAACAATGGTTTCATGGTCATCAGCAAATTCTTCATTTCAGATATTTTTTATTGAATTACAAATTCCACCATCTGCCGTGGCGGGATTCGAACCCGGGTCCTCCTGAACATTAATTGAGTATCTGGATGAATAGTCTAGCGATAATACCACTAGGCCACCAAGAAATGTTAAATCAGGTCACATCAGGAGGAAAACCTTTTGGAGTGATCACTTTGTCTAATTTCAGTTGGCAGTCTGTTTTGATGTTGCACTGTTTTGCTTTTTATGTGATTTAGTAGTCATTACTTCTGCTTGTTATATAGAAAACCTCTCAACTTTGGACACACTTAAACAATGAAGTAAGGTATCGGGATTGCATTACTTCACATTGACAGTGTGTACTCCCAGAGTTTCCTTTCACCCACCTGATTAGGCATAATCTAATCAAATGGTTGAACAAGGCCGAATTAATCCAAACTTATTGCATTGCCAGCTCTTTGCTACAGATGTTACGATCTTAGTCTGTTTTACATTCTCACAAATCTGTGTGAAGGGGAAAATTCCTTCTGATCTTAAATCGAGTCCGTGGTTCATTCATGTTCACAGAATCATAACATGATACAGCACGGTAGCACAGTGGTTAGCACAGCTGCCTCATAGCACCAAGGATCCGCGTTCGATTCGCCGGCCTGGGTCACTATCTGTGTGGAGTCTGCACCTTCTCCCCGTGTCTGCATGGGTTTCCTCCGGGTGCTCCAGTTTCCTCCCACAGTCCGAAAGACATGCTGGTTAGGTGCATTGGCCATGCTAAATTCTTCCTCAGTGCACCCGAACAGGTGCCGGAGTGTGGCGACTAGGGGATTTTCACAGTAACTTCATTGCAGTGTTAATGTAAACCCACTTGTGACACTAATAAATAAACTTATAAGCACAGAAGGGGGCCTTCTAACTGACTGTATCTGTGCCAAGAGCCCCACTCCCCTACTCTTTCCTGTCACCCTATGAACACTTTCTCTTCCATTATTTATTTAATTCTCTTTTGAATTTTCATTATTGAGTGTGCTTCCTGTTCAGTTCACAACATTGCACTCTGGAAGGTATCCTCATGTGGCCTTTCCCATCACCTTAAATTTGTTGCTCTCTGCTTTGCCACTGAAAACACATTTTCTGTATTTATCAAAATTGTCCAAGAGTTTAAGCACCCCTATCAAATCTCCTCTTAACCTTCGCTGCCTTCCAAATCCAAATTTAATAATCGACCATTCCTCATGCCTCCTTTTCATCTTAATCTGCCCAGTAATGACACATCCAATTCTTGTCTGAATACCGACACAACCTAAAGCCAGAGATCCCACAATCGTCCTGTTAAGGCCAGGCCAGAAACTCCAAGGAGTTTCAAATAAATAGGATGAAATTTTCCTGTCCCGCCCGCAGATGGGACAGGACCATGCGAAGGTCCGTTGACCTTGGGTGGGATTTTCCGGTCTTGGGGCAAGTGCGCCTGGAAACATCCCCCACACAATAAGAATTTATATTTACATAACGCATTCAATATAGCAAAATGTCCCGACGTGCTCAACGAGAGAAATATCTACAAGAATACTTTTGACACCAAGCCACAGAAGGAGATGAACAGAGGCTTGATCGGGCGCGATCTTATGACCTAGTCCCGTCTGACGTTTGGTGTGGCGTGGTGGTAGGATTAGGCGGGAGATGAAAAACGTGCCCAGTTTCTCGCCTGCCCTGATCATACTGGCCCTGTTTCGCCAGTGAAATTGTGTTTGCGCCCAGAATAAACAAATCTACCTCACTGCAAGAACCCTGAGAAACTGGGTGCAAGCATCATATTTCAGATGTATGAATGGAATTTGGCTTGAGGCTGAAGATGTATGAACGCTTCCAGGAATAACTAAATGATTATATGTTACTGAGAATGTTATTTTGGTAAAGTGTATTAAATGCATGCCATGCTTTTAGAATTACACCAGGAATCATGAGCCAGATTTTCCAACCTTGCCCGCTGGGATTATC
This sequence comes from Mustelus asterias, assembly GCF_964213995.1. NCBI lineage: Eukaryota > Metazoa > Chordata > Chondrichthyes > Carcharhiniformes > Triakidae > Mustelus > Mustelus asterias. The sequence goes on along the minus strand of NC_135811.1, from coordinate 82,032,279 downwards.
CCCTCCCACTGCAGTGCACAGAGATTTGAATGTGCGCCAAATTCTCCCTTCTCGCTGTCAGCGGCAGCAGGGCATGAACGGCCGGATATAAACACAACTGGCAAACATTTCACTGTAGATTTTAGTCATGTATTTCGAATATTCTGAGATATTCTGCTCACGTCACATTTTCTTTGTAACTAACTGCTGTAATGGAGGTCTTGTGGCGCAGTGAGTAGCATCTCTGAGCCAGAAGCTCCAGTTGGGAGTCTGACCCCAGCACCTTGATGGCCAAGGAAGGGGCATTAAAACATGGCCAATCAGGTTGTGTGTCAACCTGCAAATCCTTCCAATACTTGACAAAGGCTTGCCGTAAGAGCGGGAGAGATTCCAAGTCAGCCATGTGACGGAAAGAATGTTGGAGCCTCAAACATCACTATCCATAGACTACACCACGCATGCGAAAGTGCTTGTTGTCACAGCAACTCAGACATCCTGAGTGAACTGTAACACATCACCACCGAGTGCTTTACTCTCATTAAAAAGAGGCGATTATCACTGCACCATGGTGCATCGTGGACCATCGTGGATCCTATTCTGAAGAGTAACAGAAAGACCTGAACCTTTGAAATTTTGGTTCTGTATAGAATCATAGAATTCCTACAGTGCAGGAGGACATTCAGCCCAGTGAGTCTGCACCGACCCACCTTTTTTATCTTACCCAGGCTCTATCCCCGTAACCCCATGTATTTACCCTCTAATCCTCCTAACCTACACTTCTTGGGACACTAAGGGGCAATTTAGCATGGCCGATCCACCTAACCTGCACATCTTTGGACTGTGGGAGGGAACAGGAGCACCTGGAGGAAACCCACGCAGACATGGGGAGAGTGTACAAACTCCACACAGACAGTGACCCGAGGCCAGAATTGAACTGGGGTCGCTGGCGCTGTGAGGCAACAATGCTAACCACTGTGCCACCATGCCGCCCTGGCACTTTTGGCACTTCTTTACCAAACACCATCAGGACATTACAATATTAATGCAGCATCAATCATAGCATTCTTGAACTGGATAAAGTGAGTGCCATGTCTTAAAAGTGAAAGAAATCAAGAGAAGAGAAGGATGGAGCTTTCTTTGCCACAGTATCTCCAGATGTTTATATTGGAGATTAGCACAATGCCATGTAAATGTTTATTTGGATTCACGGCCTTTCGGTAGCACAGTGGTTAGCACTGCTGCTTCACGGTGCCAGGGACCTGGGTTTGATTCCCGGCTCGGGTTGCTGTCTGTGTGGAGTTTGCATCTTCTCCCCGTGTCTGCGTGGGTTTCCTCCGGGTGCTTCGGTTTCCTCCCATATTCTGAAAGACGTGCTGGTTAGGTAGATTGACCCGAACAGATGCCGCATGTGGCGACTAGGGGAATTTCACAGTAACTTCATTGCAGTGTTAATGTAGGCCTTACTTGTGACTAATAAATAAACTTTAACTTTATGAGTGACTATTCTCCAAGGCACTTACTCTTTAACCAGTCATTCTAGGACAGTAAGATTGTGCTGTTTAACTCTTATTTCAACCATTTGGTCAGGTTTTTCACTTGTGAAAACCTTGCCTTAAAACAATCAAATTGAAGACGTATTTTTGAGAGGTTGAAGCGCTATCAATTAGGCAAAAGACTACTTGTGTGCCAATACAACTGTAGGATTTTATTCATTACAGAACTAGGAGCATATCCTAACAGATAACCGACCCGAACTGAACAAGGGGGAGGAAACAGCCACCTTTATACTAGGTGACAAGGGGAGGAGCCGGCAGGGGATGTGTCTAGGCATGACAAACACAACAACGGTGGTCCAGACAGGACAAAGGCACAACTGTAGTCCACCACAGAGGTCAGATAGCATTTCAGCAGTCAAAAAAAAACACATGTCCAGATCACAATTTGCACAGATATACCGTCAGTTTAACAATATGTTGCATCTTGTAATTCAAATTAGCTTGGAGCTGGAATGCTGACCAGCTCCCTATTTGCAGGACCCAACCCTTCTCTTTAAGACCACTATGCTTGCTCAGCTGGCTCTATTCAGCTCATATTCCTACTCCATTTTATTTGAAGGATAGATTACAATACTCAAATCCAGTTATTATCTGTTATTATCATTTAGTTCCAGTCTGATGTGCTACATTGACAGATTTTAACAATTTCTCCATTAGGCTTGCATCGACCAGGTATATTGTAACACCTTGGTTCGAGCAGGTGGCTCCCAGGCCAATCGGTTTCGCTAGCTGTGGGTAGAGACCATAAGACCATAAGACGCAAGAGCAGAATTAGGCCACTCGGCCCATCGAGTCTGCTCCATCATTCAATCATGGCTGATATTTTTCCCATCCCCATTCTCCTGCCTTTTCCCCATAACCCCTGATCCCCTTATTAATCAAGAGTCTATCTATCTCTGTCTTAAAGACACTCAATGACCCGGCCTCCACAGCCTTCTGCGGCAAAGAATACCACAGATTCACCACCCTCTGGCTGAAGAAATTCCTCCTCATCTCTGTTTTAAAGGATCGTCCCTTTAACCTGAGGTTGTGCCCTCTGGTTCTAGTTTTTCCTACTAGGGGAAACATCCTCTCCATGTCCACTCTATCCAGGCCTCACAGTATCCTGTAAGTTTCAATAAGATTCCCCCCTCATCCTTCTAAACTCCAATGAGTAAAGACTCAGAGTCCTCAAGCATTCCTCATACGACAAGCTCTTTATTCCAGGGATCATTCTTGTGAACCTCCTCTGGACCCTTTCCAAGGCCAGCACATTCTTCCTTAGGTAGGGGGCCTAAAACTGTTCACAATACTCCAAATGGGGTCTGACCAGAGCCTTATACAGCCTCAGAAGTACATCCCTGCTCTTGTATTCTAGCCCTCTTGACATGAATGCTAACATTGCAGAGACTGGATTTTTGCCAAGTCGGGAAGGATCAGGCCGAGATCAGGTGAAATGTCTGTTCTTGTCAGCTGGATCTAGTAGCTCTCTTTCGTGAGGGTCATGAATTGGATTCAATTTGAATCTGAATTGGTTTCTGGAGCAAGCAAGGAATGGATTAACCGTTTACCGTGTCCACTCTACACATTAGCTTTGAAACTCTGAGAAAGGAATAATTTTGTTATAAAAGGCTCCATATAAATGTGGTGATCGGGACCCGGTTGTGGATGTCCCTCCTCCGTTTCCAATGGATTCCAGTTTTGTCGGAGGGGAAAGGGTGTGGGGCATGAAACACACAGGAGGGAAATCCAAACTCAGCAAGTTGAGCTTAGTACTGAGTTACAAACCGCTCCCCCCCTCCGCAGCCCCTCCCCCCACCCCACAGTGTCCTGTAGCGTCCGTCTCAAATTCATCCCACGTCTGCACCCAGCGAGCACAAATCTTGTGATTCAAGGCATTTTTTTTAGCTGAGGTGGGTCGGGAAACTTCCTGACTTCCCGCCTCAATAGTCCGGCTCTGGATATCGGCCACATTCCAGGCAGTTTTGACAATTATCAGCTACTTTTGGTTAAAAATATTCCTATAAATTATATCTACTGATATCGGTCATGTTACTGGCAGGTTCTAAAATTTCAGCTGCTGAAATATGCAATTTCACAAGAAATGTTCCATATTAGAGTAATTCACGTCTGGAGACATGGCTCTACAAGTGGACATCTAAGCCCATTTTGTCTCTCGTGTGACGTTGTGCTATCTATGGGTAATAGGTCCTGGAGAGCCTCAACTTGTACATAAGGAACAGGTTTAAAAATGTCATAACTCATTCAAGATGTCACAATGACTATCGAGCACTGTCTACTATGTGGAGGTGCATTCATAGAATCATAGAATCCCACAGTGCAGAAGGAGGCCATCCGGCCCATCGAGTCTGCAACCACCACAATCCCACCCAGGCCCTATCCCCATAATCCCATGCATTCACCCTAGCTAATCCCCGTGACACTAAGGGGCAATTTAACATGGCCAATCCACCTAACCCACACATCTTTGGACTGTGCGAGGAAACCGGAGCACCCGGAGGAAACCCACGCTGACACGGGGAGAATGTGCAAACTCCACACAGACAGGTGACCCAAGCCGGGAATCGAACCCGTGTCCCTGGCGCTGTGAGGCAGCAGTGCTAACCACTGTGCCGCTCTAACCTAATCACTCAACCTAATCATTTTTACCATTGTTCCTGGATTTTCTGTGAGTGGTCTAAGTGACTGATATTAATGTGGGGGAAATGAAACACTTCCCTATTTCTGGAACCCATTGTCAGAATTAGGTACCTGCAGATCAGATCTAATACAGCCAACTGCAGAGTAAAGCACTCACCATTCTGCAAGCAATCTTAGAGTTGAATTCAGTAGTCTCCAGAATGACGTTTTTCATTCATCAAGGTAGCTATCCTTGAAGCTTTTCTGAGCAAGATAGCCAATTAGTATTAAATTGGAGGACAGTTTTGTGTGGGGCTTGCATGCCCCTTGAGGATTTGGTTGAAACATCTCGATCATCTTTCATGTAGGACCTTCTACAGCCAGCACTGACACCGAGAGATAACTTTCACCTGGTAAGCTGGGTTCAAACCATGTCACTTACTTCCAGGATAAATATGCCAGGCAGTCTTAGCAACTACAAATCCTACATCATATACTTTCCAACAACCACTGCATGATCAAATTTAGAGCAGAACTTTACCCGGCGGGATTTTCCAGTCCCAACAAAGTCAATGGATTTTGAACGGCTCGCCGCATTTTATGACCCCACTACATTTCTTCAGCCCAGTCAGTGTCTCAGAGGCCTGAGACGTTTGGGTGGGCTTGTGCATTGTCAGAGATATTGGTTCAGATGACCATAATGCATGCCTTTACTATCTGCAATTTGAGATAGGCTCATCATCCTCGGTGAGTTAATGCTGAGGCAATTTACGCAATCAAGATTTTCCAAGAAGGAAGTGCTAATTGTTAATGCTAGAGATCCTCTCATGAGACACAGGGCCAAAACAGCAACTTTGAAAGTTATATGTGTCAAACAGTCCAAGAGTCAAATTTTACTTTCTTCACCATATCCAAGTACCAAACCATGTAGAAACATAGAAAATAGAAGCAGGAGTAGGCCATTCGGCCCTTTGAGCCTGCTCTGCCATTCATTTTGATCATGGCTGATCATCAATAACCTGATCCCACCTTCTCCCCATATCCCTTGATACATTTAGCCCCAGGAGTTATATCTAACTTCTTCTTGAAATCACGCAAAGTTTTGGCCTCGACTACATTCTGTGGTAGTGAATTCCACACATTCACCATTCTCTGGGTGAAGAAATTCCTCCTCACCTCAGTCCTAAAAGGTTATCCCTTTATCCTCAAGCTCTGACCCCTAGTTCTGGACTTACCCACCAACAAGAACATTCTTTCTGGGCGGAATTTTCCCTTCCCGCCCACCATGGGAATTGTAGCGGGTGGGACATGGACTATGCAAAGGTCCTTCACCTCGGGTGGGGTTTTCCGGATTTGGGGTGAGTGCAGCCGGAAACTCCCGGCCTCTGAATCTGCCCTGTTTAATCTTGTTAAAACTTTATAAGTTTCAATGGGAGGTGTAAGGCTTAAGGAATACTGAACTATAGTGGATACTGGATTAGAACCATTATGGAACAACCTTAGTACGACAAAATCATTTTAATGAAAAGATCTTTATGGGGAATAATTATTCTTGCAATCTTCTCATTGATGGCGCATACTCTGCTGTGTTTCATGTTTCCTTGCTAGAGCCATAGAGTCATAGAGGTTTACAACATGGAAACAGGCCTTTCGGCCCAACTTGTCCATGCCGCCCTCTTTTTTAAAACCCCTAAGCTAGTCCCAATTACCCGCATTTGGCCCATATCCCTCTATACCCATCTTACCCATGTAACTGTCTAACTGCTTTTTAAAAGACAAAATTGTACTCTCCTCCACTACTACCTCTGGCAGCTTGTTCCAGACACTCACCACCCTCTGTGTGAAAAAATTGCCCCTCTGGACACTTTTGTATCTCTCCCCTCTCACCTTAAACCTATGCCCTCTAGTTTTAGACTCCCCTACCTCTGGGAAAAGATATTGACTATCTAGCTGATCTATGCCTCTCATATTTTATAGATCTCTATAAGATCACCGCTCAGCCTTCTACGCTCCAGAGAAAAAAGTCCCAGTCTATCCAGCCTCTGCTTATAACTCAAACCATCAAGTCCCAGTAATATCCTAGTAAATCTCTTCTGCACTCTTTCTAGTTTAATAATATCCTTTCTATAATAGGGTGACCAGAACTGTACACAGTATTCCAAGTGGCTTTACCAATGTCTTGTACAACTTCAACAAGATGTTCCAACTCCTGTATTCAATGTTCTGACCAATGCTCTTAGTTTTCCTAGCCTATATTTGCAGGCATCACGTGGTACTGCTTCCTTAGAACTGGCTTGGAAATCTTTCTTCCCTCACTGATCGTAACTGTCTGAAGACTGCGTCTTTCCTGAAATGTGAAAATTTGATAGTTTGTGCATTGGTGGCTCGGCCACTCAGAATTACAAGAAAGGGACTTGAATAATTGAGCTTGGATTCTTTTTTATTGCTTACCCATTGAAAAGAATCCTTCACAGGGCACACACCTCGCCAGCTGCACAAACATTCATTAGGCAGCCAGATCTCCAGAGGATGATATACTTGATCACACCCAGAGTATTGAAAGGTTGAAGGATTGTGAGTGGGTGTGGAAGGAAAGAAAATAGCAACATAAGCACAGGGACAGATGGTCAGGCTTCCTTCACTCTGCCGAACAATGGAGATGCTATTCACACACAGGGCGAAACTGTTAATTCCAGTGCGAAAAACGGAGTGTTTTGTACCAGCGGTGTCAGTGCGTTTTCAGACTGAATCTTACGGTTCATTAGCATTCATTTCTATTCCCACAAGTTTCACGCCGTTCCTGCGGCATGTTCCCTCTGATCTGCCCACTGAGTAATGACTTAACAGCTGCAGGGATTGGGAGGATCCATATAAATGGCTCCCCAGCACTTGTTCCACTACAGCTGTAGGAGATGGCAGGCAAGAAGCAGCGCCGCGTTTGTCGGAGGGAGACCTCACCAGGGTGCTGGATGGTGTGGGGCAGAGGCAAGACAGCCCAACCCCCGCTTCAGGACCCAGCCTTCCAGCAGGGTCATCACCCCGTCTGGGGTGCAGTGGCAACACTGGGCGGCGGGTGGGTGGCGGGAGGGGCGGCGAGTGGGTGGCGGGAGGGGCGGCGAGTGGCAGCCAGTGGGTGGCGAGGGGCAGCCAGTGGGTGGCAGGAGGAGCAGCGAGTGAGTGGCGAGGGGCAGCGAGTGAGTGGCGAGGGGCAGCGAGTGAGTGGCGAGGGGCAGCGAGTGGGTGGCGGGAGGGGCAGCGAGTGGGTGGTGGGAGGGGCAGCCAGTGGGTGGCGAGGGGCAGCCAGTGGGTGGCGAGGGGCAGCCAGTGGGTGGCGAGGGGCAGCCAGTGGGTGGCGAGGGGCAGCCAGTGGGTGGCGAGGGGCAGCCAGTGGGTGGCGAGGGGCAGCCAGTGGGTGGCGAGGGGCAGCCAGTGGGTGGCGAGGGGCAGCGAGTGGGTGGCGAGGGGCAGCGAGTGGGTGGCGAGGGGCAGCGAGGGAGTCGGGAGCAGCGAGGGAGTCGGGAGCAGCGAGGGAGTCGGGAGCAGCGCTGTATTTAAAAAGAACAGACTGAGCATGTGCAGTTACAATATAATTCTCGGTGCTTGCGCAGCAACCTGATTAAGTCAATAAGGAGGCAATGCAATTCAGATAGGTTCCATTTGTAACAAAACACTCTAAAAGAAAATTCTCCATTAAAACATAATTAAACAGGAGGCTGTCTGCATTTAAATTGCATTTCTCTACTCCGTCTGAAGGGTTTTGTTTTAATGTCAGCACCTCTCCAACCACCTACGCATGCATTGAGCTTATTCATTGAGCGAGTGAACAAAAGGGGAGCCCCAGTTACTTGGATCATTCTTTTTTTGTGGAAAAATCTGTGTCTGGTTTAAATGAGAATTCAACTGGGCAGCGACCAAGGACAAGCCAACCACAGAGAGGCACCAAATGCTATTAAATCTGCCATCTTAATGGGCACAAAATTGATTTCAGATTGGACTGTTACCACTATTGACATCACAGAATCAACAGGCATCTACTTCCCCTCATAAATTCTCCTGTCATCTTCAACAGCCCTCATTGTGGAAATCTACCAGTAGCACTGAATGGAGAAAGAGGATCTCAGCAACTAGTCGGCAGTGAAGATTAACAGCTGCATGAGTCAATACTCGGGGTGCAACCGGTGGTAAAACCAGCGCTGGTTACCTACAAACAGGAAAGGCAAACCACAGGCCCACTTAGTCTGAGTTGAAGGATTTATAAATCAACAGGAGCACCTGTCTTTTATTTGCAACTTAGAGTCAACTAAAGTAACACAATGAATTGATTGACCAGGAGGGAGTAGTTCCCAACAATGACCTTGACAGCTGCCATAGAGAAAGTTATTCTAGGAATGTATTTTCACTTCCAACTTGCACCATGAGCATTGTGCTTAGTATTGCAATGTCTGATCATTCAGATTCTATTCCGAAACAGAGGACTGATTGGTCACCTTCTGATGAACTCTTTGAACCCTTGTAGCCATGGAACCTGCCTGTTCAGATACTAAAGTAATTGGACACCCAATCCAGAAAGATAAAAGATGCAGATATGGAATGTCAATTTATTAAATTCATTAGTGAATTCATTTCCCCGGGATTAGATTCAGGTGTTGAAATAGAAATGCTGATCTAAGTATAATTTAAAGTAAAGTTTATTAGTCACAAGTAGTCTTACATTAACACTGTAATGAAGTTACTATGAAAATCCCCTAGTTGCCACACTCCGGTGCCTGTTCGGATACACTGAGGGAGAATTTAGTATGGCCAATGCATCTAACCAGCACGTCTTTGGACTGTAGGAGGAAACCGGAGCACCCGGAGAAAACCCACACAGACACGGGGAGAACGTGCAGACTCCACACAGACAGTGAACCGAGCCGGCAATCGAACCTGGGTCCCTGGCGCTGTGAGGCAGCAGTGCTAACCACTGTGCCACTTGATCATATTTTCAATGCTCAATATGCTGCTTTTCGACAATCCAATGTCTAATTTCCAGCCAAAATAGTAGAGCTTTTAAAAATAATAATCACTCTTTAACCTCAGGAGGACAGACTGGAAGGTAAAACTTCACCACTACATTATACATCCTTCATCAGCTGCCCTCCTTGGCAGTGGCGCCTTCATTACGACCGCAGCCCAGGAACAATCATTTTCCTCACAGTGGCCAAAATGTTCCGGCCTCGCCCGCGGTTGGGATTCAATGGTCCCGTTGCAGCGAATGGAGATTTGTCCGAGCGCCAAATTCTCCCCGGCATGAATTGTTTTATCGAAACCATAGAAACCGTGCACTGCAGAAGGAGGCCATTCGGCCCATCGAGTCTGCACCAGCAACAATCCCATCTAGGCCCTATCCCTATAACCCCACATATTTACCCCGCTAATCCCTCTAACCCACGCATCCCGGGACACTAAAGAGCAATTTAGCATGGCCAGTCAACCTAACCCACACGTCTTTGGAGTAATAATGGCTTTGCATTTCCCAAATTTATTCTTCTCATCAAAGCTAACAGGTGATTTCACATCCGCTTTTATTTATTTCTGTAGGGATTAGGCTCAAGCAGCATTGCCAGGCTAAATTTATCCACCCATACCAGTTTAACTGGGCTGGGCATAAGTTTAGGAAGCTGTAGAATGAATTGATTTGAATAAAAACTGAAGCTTGACTAGCCCTAAGCTGTTTTAATTACACTGCGGTGCTAATGAACAATGTGAACTATCGTGTCTGAAATCTTGATTGACGCAACTGATAATAGGCTCCAATTGCTGGAGAAGTCTGGATTACAGCTGCAAAACCTGCTTCTTGATACTTTCCCTCTGACATTTATTAATTTTCTGACAAGACCACAAGAAATTTCAAGGGCTGGGATTTTCCAGCCGCGCTCGCCCCGAAACCGGAAAATCCTGCCCGAGGTCAACGGACCTTTCCGTGGTCCGCCCCTCGTCCGCTATGACTCCTGCGGCAGGCGGAACGAGAATATTGGCCCCAAGAAATCAAAAACAATTGTCTATTCCCTGGTATCAGCAAAATGGGAGTCAAATCTGTCAGCATAAGTTCCAAATAGAAATCCCTGCAGCGCAGAAGGAGGCCATTCAGCCCATCGAGTCTGCACCAACCACAATCCCACCCAGGCCCTATCCCCGTGACCTCACATATTTATCCTGCTAGTCCCCCTGACACTAAGGGGCAATTCAGCATGGCCAATCAACCTAACCTGCACATTGGACTGTGGGAGGAAACCGGAGCACCCGGAAGAAACCCACGCAAACACAGGGAGAACATGCAAACTGGACACAGAGAGTGACCCGAGATCGCAATTGAACTCGGATCCCGGGTGCTGTGAGTTAGCAGTGCCAACCACTGTGCCACCATACCGCCCAAAGAGGATATCCTGTTTTGTATTGACACTGGCATCAAAACTAAAATTCTAAAGCAGAAGAATTTTACGCCCATGGGCAGCAAACTTCACTATTTAAACATGTCTGGACTGAGTGATGCACAAATTCAATTCATCAGCGTATCTGTTCCTCCCCTGAACCCTTTCAAGGTTGCAACCAAAAAGTTATGGGACTGCTCTTTCAAAGGACTAGCAGAGACGTGATGGACCAAATGGCCTCCCTCTGTACGATAAGTTACTTTGATTCTACATAGTGGGCATGGTCTGGCAGCTGCATTAGCTACGGGCGCAAATTCCATAATGGCCGCTGAAACTCGCAAGTGGCCAAACATGGGATTTGCACCAACGAGATCTTAAATTCAGATCTTCCACCTCCCCCCGCTCCACCCCGCTGGTGACATAAGGTTCTGAAAAGGGCATGCACCTGATTTCCATACATTTTAATACATTATCACATAATTACCGAGCTTGACATCGTAATGTCCATCCACAGTGTCGCTTCCCCTGCCCCCGGCAACATGAGGTCACACCAGCATGAGTCACTGCTGGATTTTCAAAATGAAAACCAGTCGTGATGACTATGCTGGGAGTGCAGAGGTACCTGTAGCACCATCCTCCCCCCACCCCCGGGGGTCAAGACACATGCCCGGGCACTGCCTCCTGGCATCCTAGCAGTTTTCCCAGCACTGCCAGGGGGCAATGACAGGGGCCACGTGTGGTGGGGGGAGAAATACCCTCCTCTATTGTGAGTGAGGGGGTTCCTCTTCTGCATGTGACGAGGGTGATCCCCATATCTGCCAGGGGGTGTGGGTGTCCTTGGAGGGGGAAGGGGGGTGGGGGGATGGGGGTGTGGTAAACCACTGTTAGCTTATTACCTGTATATGTGACATGCCTGGACACATCCCTGCCGGCCCTACCCGAGACTCTTCCGCCCCCCCGGTCCAGGTATAAAGGCGACTGCTCCCCACCCCCCTGCCTCAGTCTGGACCAGTTCATCGGCATGGGTGTGCTCCAAGTCTTTTGCTAATAAAAGCCTATTTGTTCTTGCATACAAACTAGTCTTTGCTTGATTGATGGTGCATCAGGGGGCACATGGCAATGGGTGGTTCCGATGTCCATTGGCGGGGGGAGGTCCTTAAATTTAACTTCAAGATCAGGGCGCCCTTAGTGTTGCCGGTGTTTTTAGGCCTTGACCCTCCAGCTGGCTCTGTGACCCTCGCCAGCACTCAGAGTCATAGAGTTTACAGCATGGCAACAGGCCCTTCGGCCCAACTTGTCCATGCCGCCCTCTTTTTTAAACCCCTAAGCTGATCCCAATTGCCTGCATTTGGCCCATATCCCTCTACACCCATTTTACCCATGTAACTGTCTAAATGCATTTTAAAAGACAAAATTGTACCTGCCTCTACTACTACCTCTGGCAGCTTGTTCCAGACACTCACCATCCTCTGTGAAAAAATTGCCCCTCTGAACATTTTTGTATCTCTCCCCTCTCACCTTAAACCTATGACCTCTAGTTTTAGACTCCCCTACCTTTGGGAAAGGATATTAACTAGCTGATCTGTGCCCCTCATTATTTTATAGACCTCTATAAGATCACCCCTCAGCCTCCTACGCTCCAGAGAAAAAAGTCCCAGTCTGTCCAGCCTCTCCTTATAACTCAAACCATCAAGTCCCGGTAGCATCCTAGTAAATCTTTTCTGCACTCTTTCTAGTTTAATAATATCCGTTCCATAATAGGGTGACCAGAACTGTACACAGTATTCCAAATGTGGCCTTACCAATGTCTTGTACAACTTCAACAAGACGTCCCAACTCCCATATTCAATGTTCTGACCGATGAAACCAAGCATGTTGAATGCCTCCTTCACCACTCTGTCCACCTGTGACTCCACTTTCAAGGAGCTATGAACATGTACCCCTAGATCTCTTTGTTCTGTAACTCTCCCCAACACCCTATCATTAACTGAGTAAGTCCTGCCCTGGTTCAATCTTCCAAATTGCATCACCTCGCATTTATCTAAATTAAACTCCATTTGCCATTCGTCAGCCCACTGGCCCAATTGATCAAGATCCCGCTGCAATGGGAGATTGCTTTCTTCACTGTCCACTATGCCACCAATCTTGGTGTCATCTGCAAACTTACTAACCATGCCTCCTATATTCTCATCCAAATCATTAATATAAATGACAAATAACAGTGGACCCAGCACTGATCCCTGAGGCACACCACTGGTCACAGGCCTCCAGTTTGAAAAACAACCCTCTACAACCACCCTCTGGCTTCTGTCAAGAAGCCAATTTTGTATTCATTTAGATACCTCACCCTGGATCCCGTGAGATTTAACCTTATACAACAACCTACCATGCGGTACCTTATCAAATGCCTTGCTAAAGTCCATGTAGACAACATCAACTGCACTGCCCTCATCTACCTTCTTGGTTACCCCTTCAAAAGACTCAATCAAATTTTCTACTCACAAAGCCATGCTAACTGTCCGTAATCAGTCCTGGCATCTCTAAATGCCTATAGATCCTGTCTCTCAAAATACCTTCCAACAACTTACCCACCACAAATGTGAGGCTCACTGGCCTGTAGTTCCCAAGCTTTTCCCTGCAGCCTTTTTTAAACAAAGGCACAACATTTGCCACTCTCCAATCTTCAGGCACCTCACCCGTGACTATCGATGATTCAAATATCTCGGCTAGGTGACCCGCAATTTCCGCCCTTGCCTCCCACAATGTCCTGGGATAACTCCATCATGTTCCGGGGATTTATCTACCTTGATGCGCTTTAAGACTTCCAGCACCTCCTTCTCTGTAATATGTACACTCCTCAAGACATCACTATTTATTTCCCCAAGTTCCCTAACATCCATGCTTTTCTGAACAGTAAATATTGATGAGAAATATTCATTTAGGATCTCACCCATCTCTTGTGGATCCACACGTAGATGACCTTGTTGATCTTAAGAGGCCCTACTCTCGCCCATGTTACTCTTCTACTCTTTATGTATTTGTAGAAGCTCTTTGGACTCTCCTTTGCCTCCTATCTGCCAAAACAATCTCATGTCCCCTTTTTGCCCTCCTGATTTCTCTCTTAACTCTACTCCTACACCCCCTATACTCTTCAAGGGATTCACTTGATCCCAGCTGCCTATGCATGTCATGTGCCTCTTTCTTCTTCTTGACCAGGGCCTCAGTATCCCGAGTCATCCAGGGTTCCCTACTTCTGCCAACCTTGCCCTTCACTCTAAGAGGAATGTGCTTACCCTGAACCCTGGTTAACACACTTTTGAAAGCCTGCCACTTACCAGACGTCCCTTTGCCTTCCCACAGACTCCCCCAATTAACTTTTGAAAGTTCCTGCCTGATACCATCAAAATTGGCCTTGCCCCAATTTAGAATTTTAACTTTTGGGCCAGACCTATCATTCTCCATAGCTATCTTAAAACTAATAGAATTATGGTCACTGGTCCCAAAGTGATCCCTCACTAACTTCTGTCACCTGCCCTTCCTTATTTCCCAAGAGGAGGTTAGGTTTTGCCCCCTCTCTATTCGGGCCATCCACATACTGCATGAGAAATTCCTCCTGAATACACTCAAATTTCTCTCCATCCAACCCTCTAATACTATGGCTGTCCCAGTCAATGTTGGGAAAGTTAAAATCTCCAACTATTACCACCCTATTTTTCTTGGAGCTATCTGGAATTTCCTTACATATTTGCTCCTCAATTTCCTGCCACCTATTTGGGGGCCTAAAGTACAACCCTATCAAAGTGACTTCCCCCTTCTTATTTCTCAGTTCTACCCATATAAATCCAGTGGCCGAACCCTCGGATATATCCCCTCTCAGTACGGCCGTCCTGTTTTCCCTAATCAAAAGTGCAACTCCCCCTCCTCTCTTACCTCCTGTTCTATCTTTCCTATAGCATCTGTAGCCTGGAACATTTAGCTGCCAGTCCTGTCCCTCCCTTAGCCATGTTTCAGTAATTGATATAATATCCCAGTCCCACATACCCATCCATGCCCTGCGTTCATCTGCCTTGCCCGTCAGGCCTCTTGCATTGAAATAAATGCAGTTTAATCTGGAATTCCCTTGCTCTCTGTCTTGCTAACAGCACAGAGTGCTGTTAAATCCGGAGAGAAAAGATGGCGAGTTTCACACAGCTTATCCCACCTGATCCAACACTCTGCAATTTTGGGATGAGTAAGTAAAATAAAGGATTTGAAAGACACAAAGGGGTGGCATGGTAGCACAGTGGTTAGCACTGCTGCCTCACAGTGCCAGGGACCTGGGTTCGATTCCCGGCTTGGGTCACTGTCTGTGTGGAGTCTGCACATTCTCCCCGTGTTTGCGTAGGTTTCCTCTGGGTGCTCCGGTTTCCTCCCACAGTCCAAAGATATGCGGCATAGTAGATTGGCCATGCTAAATTTCCCCTTAGTATCCAAAGATGTGTAGGTTAGAGGGATTAGCAGGGGTTATAGGGATAGGGTGGGCCTGAGGAAGATGCTCTGTCAGAGAGTTGGTGCAGACTCGATGGGCTGAATGGACTCTTTCTGCACTGTAGGAATTCTATGATTCTATGACACTCTGTCACTATCTTTGTGATGGGTAATCCTGCAAGTAAAATAATTATTTATTTGTAAACTCCCAGCACCCACCTTGGTTCTGTTGTTGTTGTTGTTGTTGTTGCTGCTGCAGTTTCTGTTGTTCCTGTAGACTCTGATTGTCGACCGAGATTCCACTATCATTATGCAGCTTCTCACCCTCTGGAGACGGAGTCTGGTTTACTGTCCTGTTATTGGCTCCCTGCTTGTTTTGCTTACAGCTGTTCCAACTGAGGGGGAAAAAAAATCAAAAATCGCAATGATTCGAGGAACATTAAAAAGGGAAAGAAAGAGACAGACAGGTTACAGAGCGGAAAATGCATAGGAAATAGATTCTTCCAGGGAATGAAATAGGAACAAAGCTAAACACAACAAAAGTAGCTCCAGGGAAAGTGCAAACGGAAGCAAAAGTCAACCTAACCTAAGGTCACTGAGATTTGAAGATGGGTTCGCATTTGTTGGAAATGCATAAACTCAGAGGTGAATGGATATTATATATAATTGAGGGCACTGACAATATGCAAAGCTGGCTTGAGATGCTGGAGTTGGGGGGTAGTTCTGGAGGGTGGTCATTTCAAATGAGAAAGTCATAGAATCCCTACAGTGCAGAAGGAGACCATTCGGCCCATCGAGTCTGCACTGACCACGATCCACCCAGGCCCTATACCCCATGAATTTTCCCTGCTAATCCCCCTGACATGATGAGGCAATTTAGCATGGCCAATCAACCTAATCCGCACATCTTTGGACTCTGGGAGGAAACTGGAGCACCCGGAGGAAACCCACGCAGGCACAGGGAGAACAAGCAAACTCCAACAGTCACCCGAAGCCCGGAACTGAACCCAGGTCCCTGGCGCTGTGAGGCAGCAGTGCTAACCACTGTGCCACCGTGCCGGCCTTGAAAGTGAGGTTGGAAGTTGAGAAATGTCACTTTTTTCAGAAGATGGTTGACTTGATAATAGGGTTCTAAATTTGGCAATGATGCCCAGGATTGTGACGCTGGGAGTGAGGTTCAGGATTCCGAAGCTGAGGGTGAGGCCAAGGATTGCGGAGCTGAGAGTGAGGCCCAGGTTTGCAGAGCTGGGAGTGAGGCCCAGGATTGCAGAGCTGGGAGTGAGGCCCAGGGTTGCAGAGCTGGGAGTGAGGCCCAGGGTTGCAGAGCTGGGAGTGAGGCCCAGGGTTGCAGAGCTGGGAGTGAGGCCCAGGGTTGCAGAGCTGGGAGTGAGGCCCAGGGTTGCAGAGCTGGGAGTGAGGCCCAGGGTTGCAGAGCTGGGAGTGAGGCCCAGGGTTGCAGAGCTGGGAGTGAGGCCCAGGGTTGCAGAGCTGGGAGTGAGGCACAGGGTTACAGAGCTGGGAGTGAGGCCCAGGGTTGCAGAGCTGGGAGTGAGGCCCAGGGTTGCAGAGCTGGGAGTGAGGCCCAGGGTTGCAGAGCTGGGAGTGAGGCCCAGGATTGCAGAGCTGGGAGTGAGGCCCAGGATTGCAGAGTTGGGAGTGAGGCCCAGGATTGCAGAGCTGGGAGTGAGGCCCAGGGTTGCAGAGCTGGGAGTGAGGCCCAGGGTTGCAGAGCTGGGAGTGAGGCCCAGGATTGCAGAGCTGGGAGTGAGGCCCAGGATTGCAGAGCTGGGAGTGAGGCACAGGGTTGCAGAGCTGGGAGTGAGGCCCATGGTTGCAGAGCTGGGAGTGAGGCCCAGGATTGCAGAGTTGGGAGTGAGGCCCAGGATTGCAGAGCTGGGAGTGAGGCCCAGGATTGCAGAGCTGGGAGTGAGGCCCAGGATTGCAGAGCTGGGAGTGAGGCCCAGGACTGCAGAGCTGGGAGTGAGGCCCAGGACTGCAGAGCTGGGAGTGAGGCCCAGGACTGCAGAGCTGGGAGTGAGGCCCAGGACTGCGGAGCTGGGAGTGAGGCCCAGGATTGCGGAGCTGGGAGTGAGGTCCAGGATTGCGGAGCTGGGAGTGAGGCCCAGGATTGCGGAGCTGGGAGTGAGGCCCAGGATTGCGGAGCTGGGAGTGAGGTCCAGGACTGCAGAGCTGGGAGTGAGGTCCAGGATTGCGGAGCTGGGAGTGAGGCCCAGGATTGCAGAGCTGGGAGTGAGGCCCAGGATTGCAGAGCTGGGAGTGAGGCCCAGGATTGCAGAGCTGGGAGTGAGGCCCAGGATTGTGAAGCTGAGGGTAAGGCTGGGGTGGGGATGAGGGACATGAGTTGACATGGATGGTGCATGAAGAGTGGGTGAGGGGATTGAGGGGTTGTGAGGAGTGAGGGCTAGAAGGCCTAATATTTATCAAAACAGTTGTGACAATGCCCCAGGGATTGGAGTGGACCTTTGAAATAGTCCACCTTGGAACTCAGCAACCCTTGTGGCCACCCATGTCTGGGGGGGGGTGGCAGTCCTGACTCCATTCTAAACTCGCTCTCCGCCTCCGCTCCGAGTGAAAATCACTCCATTCACGACACCTTTTCCCCCCCAAGGTGAGCACACCAAACGGGAAATGCCTCATCTTGAGCTACCTGCCTCGGGAGCAAAAAGCAGTCTTCATTTGGTTACCTTTGGAGTGCCTTTGGAGAGCCGCCATCTCCACATCATAATAACCTTTCCACATCCCTCCTATATAGTAAATACACGCACAAGGTGATCAAGCATGAAATACCCAAAATAGAACGATCACCATGGAAAAGAGGATGGGACTACAGCTGCAATGCGTAAAGCCTCACACTGCCATCAGGGGGGCAAAAAGCCAATTTTTTTTTGTATTTTTATTCCAATTCAATCAAATCAAGTCCAATTCAGAGTCTCAACAAGTTGAGACATTTCCAATCCAAGTTGACAAGACAGGGCCTCCACTCCTGTCGTGGGCCTGATCTACATGAGCCAAGCTGATTGGAGTAGGCGCAGACTCACCTCCTCCAAGGCTTGATCTCATTTGCATCTTAGCCAAAAGGCCGAGATGCCGCAAATTTTTTTTTAAGAAAGATGAAAATAATGACTACTTAACTGAAAGCAAGGAAAGTGAATAAATAATATGACTCCTTAAATGCCACTCCATAATTAAGTCAGCATTGCACAAGCTACATTTTCGGTATTAGATCACACTGTACTGTATATTCACACATACTCCTATCATTGTAACTTAATAAATAATGTCAATCACATTCATGCTGTTAAAAATAAAGCCATTCAAAACACCAACCGTTTGAAAGCTACATAGGCCACGAGTCCCACTACTACAGCAGCCAGGATGGAACAGTAAACAGGAATGATGCTATTATTGTTGTCTTGCCCAATAAACTGTGGTGAGCTGGGGACGGCAGTGGTGGTCATTATCCCTGCTGTGGTGACAGTCTTCGGAGGTCCCGCTGTGTTCACCCTCGTGAATCTTGGATTATCAAGAGCTGAAGAGAGAATAAATGAGATTCCTTTAATGTTTTTGTGGTAACACAGTAGATCGTTTTTATCTCAAAATAATTTGCTTTCTAAATCAATCCCATCATAAATGCTATATTTTAGAATTGAAAAACGAGAGACTCTGCTAATCATAGTGGGAAGTTTAACAACACCAGGTTAAAGTCCAACAGGTTTATTTGGTAGCAAAAGCCACACAAGCTTTCGGAGCTGCAAGCCCCTTCTTCAGGTGAGTGGGAATTCTGTTCACAAACAGAGCATATAAAGACACAACCTCAATTTACATGAATAATGGTTGGAATGCGAATACTTACAACTAATCAAGTCTTTAAGAAACAAAACAATGTGAGTGGAGAGAGCATCAAGACAGGCTAAAAAGATGTGTATTGTCTCATTAAGTTACAATCATAGTGGCACAGTGGTTAGCACTGCTGCCTCACAGCGCCAGGGACCCAGGTTCGATTCCAGCTTCGGGTCACTGTCTGTGTGGAGTTTGACGTTCTCCCCGTGTCTGCGTGGGTTTCCTCCGGGTGCTCCGGTTCCCTCCCATACTCCAAAGATGTGCAGGTTGGGTAGATTGGCCATGCTAAATTCATCCTAATGTCAGGGGGATTAGCAGGGTAAATATGTGGGTTTACGGGGATATGGCCTGGTGGGATTGTGGTCGGTGCAGACTGGATGGGCCAAATGACCTCCTTCTGCACTGTAGATTCTATGATTCTCATGGTCCTATCTACTTCATGTTATCAATGTCACTTCAAATCACCCTTTTACAGTAAGCTTCATCCAGAACGCATACTATTCGAATCCTATAAACAAAATCGGTGATAAATTTATCATTCCATCACTAAATTGAAGAAATTAGGAACACATTTTAAAATGTTCTGAATTCAGTACAAGATGGTAAAAAAAGATGACTTCATAACGGACAGAGTAGAAATTGATAAAACATTAAATAATGGCAGGTAGATAAAGTTAATCATTGAATCTCACAATTCTACTTGTGTTAAAGTGTTTGAGCTTTAGTGGTTTTCAATAATAAAGCATCTCGTTATGAGTAATGAACTCTCGCCTGTGGATGAGTAGCCAGCCTTCAGAATGCAATATAAAGAGACAGTGAACATTGTGTTTATAATCATTACAACTGGAGCTGGCTGTGATTTCACTATGGGAGTGCAATCAGATTCGGAACTACATTCAAAGGTAGTGAGGAAGTGATGACCTAAACACAAAAACTAAGAAATTTTTTAAAAAGTAATTTGGGAATAAACATACAAAATCATAGAATCATAGAATTCCCACAGCCAGAAGAGGCCATTCAGCCCATCAAATCTGCACCAACTCTCCAAAAGGGCATCTGGCTAAGATGCTCTGTCCAAGAGTCAGTGCAGACTCAATGGGCCAAATGGCCTCCTTCTGCACTGTAGGGATTCTATGATTCTACCGATGCTACACCTAACCTGCAAGTACTTGATGCCGACTGCTGGTTGCCATCTATGTAGCTGAGTGACAAACAATAGAGACTCAAGGGAATGTGCAGCACTTCCCTTATTTCAGCAGCCACCTCTCTCAAGAAACTACCATCGCTGAGGAAGTGCAGTACCAAGTCAACTGTGCCAGCGCTGCCTTCTTCAAACTCTGCCATTGCGTCTTTGACAACAGGGACCTTTGGAAGTCAACAAGGGTCCTGGTTTATAAGGCCATTGTGTTGACAACCCTTGTCTACTGCAGTGAAACCTGGACTGTCTATTGACATCACATCAGAATCCTGGAGAGCTTTCATCAGTGGTGCTTGCATCAAATCTTGGGAATCAAATGGGGGGGTGGAGTGCCACTCTAATGCTAGAGTCCTCCATGGCACTGCATTGAACAGCATCAAAGCCCTGCGCTTGAGGAACCAAATCTGATGGATGGACCATTACGCCTGATGCCCAGAAAGCGCCTCCCTCGGAAGTTTCTCTTCTCCCAGCTCCCCGTTGGGTAACACTCTAAGGGCAGCCAAATGAAAAGGGATAAGGAAAGGCTCAAGAACACCATAAAGCTCAGAGATGTTAACACCACTGAGGGAGGAGAGAGCTCCAGACCATTGGGTATGGCTCCACCTGGTCCACCAAGGTGCAAGCCACTTCCTGGCTCAGTGGCTTGGCGGCAAGGCAGAACGGCAGTGGCAGAGGGAGGGGGGAAACGGGCAGCACAGTGGTTAGCGCTGCTGCCTCACAGCGCCAGGGACCTGGGTTCAATTCCAGCCTCGGGTCACTGTCTGTGTGGAGTTTGCACGTTCTCCCAGTGTCTGCGTGGGTTTCCTTCGGGTGCTCCGGTTTCCTCACACAGTCCAAAGATGTGCGGGTTAGGTCGATTGGCCATGCTAAACTGACCCTAGTGTCACGGGGCTTAGCAGGGTAAATGTGTGGGGTTACGGGAATAGGGCCTGGGTGGGATTGTGGTTGGTACAAACTCGATGGGCCGAATAGCCTCCTTCAGTACTGTAGGGATTCGATGAAACAAACACTGTGCGAATTCCATTGCTTCCACACAACAGCATGCCCCCACTGCGGGTCAACCTGTGGACAAAGAAAATCGGGCTCCTCAGTATCTGAAGACACACCAAGGCTGACGAAGGTTATCCTGGATTTCGTGGAACCACCACTGCTGCCAATAGTTGCTTGAAATAGAAGGTCTTCTATTTCCAAACCGAGCACACGATTTATATCAAAACAAATGTGAATTAAGCGAAAGGCACCAAGAAATTCATTGCTACGATCATTATTTTTGTCCCCCTTCAACTGATTTAAAGCTACTGCTGTGGTGGTGCTTAGTTCTGTTGTTGAAGAAAATCTTCACAAGCCACAATAAAATACCACTTGCCAGTGCTTAATGATGATTTACAACTTGTTGGTGTCACACTTCATCTGGCCATACAGTCAGACTGAGTTGAAATGTCACAATGAACAGATTCCTTGTTCTGTTGAACAGATCTGTGTGAAACAGTTTTATGGGTTATTTATAGAATTTACTTAAATGATCTGGCACATTAAGTAACATTTTTTTCAGGGTAAAAATATGGCACATGTAAGGTTAATAATAACAAACGTAAGAGATTTAAGCCAGGGGATTTCAGTGCAGCGCATGCTTCAGAGACGGAACACATTGCCAATATTACTGTGTTCATCAAAGCACTGTTTTAGCAGCCAGGACCATAACTCCAGTTTTGTTAATCTGAACGTAAAACAATCCATTTTCTATTGGTTGCCTTCTTGAGGTCGGCTTCATAAAATGTGCGGAGCAGGCGGCTGGGCTGAATTACACATCTCCCTAAGTCTCAATTTCCCGATCAAACTGTCACGGCAAGAATTGCACCAAAATAGAATGCCCTGTTTGGGATTGCAAAGCTGCCCCTTCTTAGAACCACCGTCCCCTTTGCTTGGGCTGAGCTGGGCAATAGAGTCTGTTTCTACCAGTACCATAGAACCATAGAATCCCCACAGTGCAAGAAGGAGGCCATTCGGCCCATCAAGTCTGCACCGACTCTCCAAAAGAGCATCTCACTACCGCCACCGCCCCTGCCCCAATCCCCTTAATACCAACATTTACCATGGCTAATCCACCTAACCTACATATCTTTGGACACTATGGGGCAATTTAGCATGGCCAATCCACCTAACCTGCACATCTTTGGACTGTGGGAGGAAACCAGAGCACTCAGAGGAAACCCACACAGACACAGGGAGAATGTGCAAACGCCGCACAGTCACCCAAGGCCGGAATCGAACCAGGGTCTCTGGCATTGTGAGGCAGCAGTGCTAACCACTGTGCCACCGTGCCACCCTCAAACGTCATAAGAACGAGTGCCGCTGCCAGATTTTTCCGAGCAAACATATTGGGGATAATTTTACAGGCCCGTTCGCCGCGGTTATGGCCACTAACTCCAGCGACAGGACCATAATGAGATATGTGCTGGGGAGGAATGAGATCTCCCCCCCGCAACACCCCATCCCCTCCACCCTTCCACCCCACTCCCCCCCCCCACCCCTCCACCTCCAGTGATGTCATCAGGTTCCCACCCAGGCAAGGGGTTTGATCCTAATTACCATCAATTTTAATCGATTTAAATACTCATAAACAGCTTTACGCCATTGCTTCCGGAGTCATCATGTTCCCCCCCACCACCAGCGTGATGTCAAACCAGCGTGAATCCTTTCTGCTTTCCAGCAGTTGAGGTGACCAAGCCAGGGCATGAAGGCCAGTGTAGCCCCTGAGGGGTAGGGTTCATGAGCATGGCAGAGCAGTGCCTGGGTGTGGGACTAAGGGTTGGGTGAGGATGAGGGGTGGGATAGGTTTCCCAGTAATGTTGGTTGGTGGGTATATGGGAAATGGACGGCAATGTCTGTTGTTGGGGGGGTCGGGGGGGGGGTGGGGAGTCTGTGTCTTCGCTTTGAGACTGGTCTATCCCGATATCTGTGGAGCCAGCCTTAATGTGTTTATGTCCCAGCCCTGGAGAATGACACAACAAAAGTTCCCCCATCCCCCTTTTTTTTGACAAAGAGTCAGAAGATTGGGAGAGAAAACTTGGCAAAGCAGTTTCCTGCCAGAACGTGACACTTTGCCATTTTTTTGGGAAAGATCCCACCAGCATTAATTTGTTGACATATTATTCCCCTCTGGGGGCTGATTAACTCAGTTGAGTTAAAGTTAATTTATTAGTGTCACAAGTAAGCTGACATTAACACTGCAATGAAGTTACTGTGAAAATCCCCTAGTTGCCACACTCCGGCGCCAGTTCGGGTACACAGAGGGACAATTTAGCACGGCCAATACACCTAACCAGCACGTCTCTGGGAGGAAACCGGAGCACCCGGAGGAAACCCATGCAGACACAGGGAAAACGTGCAAACTCCACACAGACAGTGACCCAAGCCGGGAATCGAACCCGGGTTCCTGGCACTGTGAGGCAGCAGTGCTAACCACTGTGCCATGATGACTAATGTGCGGTTCAAAATAACACCAACAGTGCAGGTTTGATTCTCATCCTGGCTGAAGCACACTTTGGAATCATCCTCCCCGCCCTTCCCCTCAGAGCGAAAGGCAATGGCAAACCACCAGTGACTAAAACTGCAAAAACAAATGAAACCATAGAAACCCCACCGTGCAGAAGGAGGCCATTCAGCCCATCGAGACTGCACCAACAACAATCCCACCCAGGCTCCATCCCTGAAAGTCCACATATTTACCCTGTTAATCCCTCTAACATACACACCCTGGGACACTAAGGGTCAATTTATCATGGCCAATTAACCTAACCCACACATCTTTGGAGTGTGGGAGGAAACCAGAGCATCCAGAGGAAACCCACGCAGACACGGGGAGAACATGCAAACTCCACACAGACAGTGATCCAAGCCAGGAATCAAACCCGGGTCCCTGGCGCTGTGAGGCAGCAGTGCTAACCACTGTGCCGCCGTGCTGCCCCATCTGACTCTTTGAACAGAGATGAATGAATTAATTAATCAATTAATTAAATCAGTCATTCATTCATTCATTCATTGACAGATCCTCCTCAACGATGACCAATGCTCCCATTTTAAGACTATCTTCACCTTATTGAAAATTATTTCCTGTTTTGCGAATTGTTGATTAAAAAAAAATTGTTTTCAAATTTGTTTGCATCTAAGTGGGCTACCTCAATTTAAAACACTAATGTTTTCATTAAAATGTTTTTATTCAATGAATTCAATTGTAACTTCCCAATATCCCCTCATTAAAGGAGATTCCAGGTTCTGTAGCAAGAGTCTTGAGAGACTGAGGCGGCATTCCATTATTTATGACTGTGTGCCGTTTGCCCCCTTTACGTAGTAAGCAGAGTCTGAAGATGTTCTACTCAGCATTTTATGGAATGTAACCTAGATGAATGCACTCTGTCATTTTCCCAGAGTTGGGGAATAGAGAACTAGAGGGCGCAGGTTTAAGTTAAGAGGGAAAAGAATGAATGGGAACCTGAGGAGCAACTTTTTTACGCAGAGGGTGGTATGTCTGTGGAATGAGCTGCCGGAGGAAGTGGTTGAGGCAGGGACATTGACAACATTTTAAAGGCATTTGGACAGATGCATGGATAGGAAAGGTTTAGAGGGATTTGGGCCAAATGCAGGCAAATGGAGTTAGCTTAGATGGGCTTTTTGGTCGGCATGGACCAGTTTGGGCCAAAGGGCCTGTCTCTGTGCCGCATTCTATGATTCGATGATTCTATAAGGTACTACCGGTGCAGAGAAGAAAGTCCCTGTCACGTGCACCTTTTCCGGCTTCCTTAAATAAAAATTGTAAATGAAGGAATGTGCAGGGGAAGGAAAAAGTGAGAATCCCGCATGACAGTGGTGAGTTAGAACAAAGAACAAAGAACAATACAGCACAGGAACAGGCCCTTCGGCCCTCCAAGCCTGTGCCGCTCCCTGGTCCAAATTAGACCATTCTTTTGTATCCCTCCATTCCCACTCCATTCATATGGCTATCTAGATAAGTCTTAAACACTCCCAGTGTGTCCGCCTCCACCACCTTGCCTGGCAGCGCATTCCAGGCCCCTACCACCCTCTGTGTAAAATATGTCCTTCTGATATCTGTGTTAAACCTCCCCCCCTTCACCTTGAACCTATGACCCCTCGTGAACGTTACCACCGACCTGGGGAAAAGCTTCCCACCGTTCACCCTATCTATGTTGTCGATAATTTTCAAGCGACAGCTGGAAATGTAAAATGGCAAATATGTTTACCGTATCCTCACAAGTTATGACTGTCCCCGTGACCTTGGCTGACTTGGTGAGGTCAGTGAACTTTGTCTGGCTGTGTGGGGTTGATGGGATTGAATCGAATGCCAAGGCCACCTGCTTTCACCCGGATAAATCCTTCCAAAAGGGATAAAATTAACAAGTCTTTCTGAGCAAATAAAGCCTTAATTGAAGAGGCTGTAAATGATGGGGGAGCTAGGGGGGTGCCTTGAAGGAGCACCAGCCTCGGGCACTTCAATGAACCAAATTGTTAAAGAGACAAGAATGCTGTATTACACTAAGCTGCTGCAGGGATACTAGATTCGCTACCTCCGACCTTCCAGAGGTAAGCTTTCAGTCAGTACACAAATAGCACTGGGATGCCACAATCAATATTTAAATGAAGCTGAAAGAAGGAAATAGATTCGGGACGCAGTGTCACAACTACAATCAGCTCAGCGTGGAAGGAAATCTAGCCCCACAAGAGTCAGTCCATCGCAATAAAATTAAGTACTACATATTTTTTAATCGCTTTGACACATCAACACAAGACAAATCAGCTAAAGTACATTTTCTATTCTTGGTGTCTGTTTCGATACACTGCAACACCCGTCCCCGTCCCCCCCTCCCCCTCCCCCCAGCCCCTCACCCCGTGGTCAGGTAACATGAGACCCAGACACAGATCAAAGTTCTGTCTGCATTGCTCCAGCGATGGGAGATTTCCTCTGTGCATTCTGTGAACTATTCTTCATGATCAGGTTTACTAGTTTGTTGCACAAAGCAG
The DNA here is from genome assembly GCF_964213995.1 of Mustelus asterias. Lineage (NCBI taxonomy): Eukaryota > Metazoa > Chordata > Chondrichthyes > Carcharhiniformes > Triakidae > Mustelus > Mustelus asterias. The sequence continues at coordinate 82,006,153 of NC_135811.1, read as the reverse complement.
AAAGAGGAAATCTCCTCTTCCCCTGTTCTCTCCACTCCCCAATAATTCTTAATATGAATCTCAGAATGAACTTCCAGGGTTTTCATTTCACAGAGAGATGAGATATACGTCCACTCTTTGATTTTTGATTTGATTTATTATTGTCACATATATTAACAGGTTTATAAAATGAAGGAGGGAATAGATAGAGTGAACGTTCAAAGACTATTTCCTCAGGTGGATGGAGCTATTACAAGGGGGCATAACTATAGAGTTCATGGTGGGAGATATAGGAAGGATATCAGAGGTAGGTTCTTTACTCAGAGAGTTGTTGGGGTGTGGAATGGACTGCCTGCAGTGATAGTGGAGTCAGACACTTTAGGAACATTTAAGCAGTTATTGGATAGGCACATGGAGCACGCCAGGATGATAGGGAGTGGGATAGCTTGATCTTGGTTTCAGATAAAGCTCGGCACAACATCGTGGGCCGAAGGGCCTGTTCTGTGCTGTACTGTTCTATGTTCTATACAGTGAAAAGTATTGTTTCTCGTGCACTATACAGACAAAGTTTACCGTTCATAGAGAAGGAAACGAGAGAGTGCAGAATGTAGTGTTACAGTCATAGCTAGGGTGTAGAGAAAGATCAATTTAATGCAAGGTAGGTCCATTCAAAAGTCTGATGGCAACAGGGAAGAAGCTGTCCTTGAGTCGGTTGGTATGTGACCTCAGACTTTTGTATCTTTTTCCCGATGGAAGAAAGTGGAAGCGAGAATGTCCGGGCTATGTGGGGTCCTTAATTATGCTGGTTGCTTTGCCAAGGCAGCGGGAAGTGTAGACAGTGTCAATGGATGGGAGGCTGGTTTGCGTGATGGATTGGAATTCATTCACGACCTTTTGTAGTTTCTTGCGGTCTTGGGCAGAGTAGCTTTAAAACCAGATGTTCCTGTCTATTGAAAATGTTCACTGTTTTTACGAATATGACTTGCAATTGCAAACATTTGAAAACTGCAAAAAAATATTGTACATGTACATATGGACAGAATGGCCGACTCCTGCTCCCATTTCTGATATTCTTCCAACTGAGACTGGGCAATAAATTGTTCATTTATTTTTGGGAACAAACGTTTGAAGAATTTTATCTATCACAAAATCATGAAGCAGCCAGGATGCTTAAGTTTTACAGTATGGGAAAAATATTTTCTGTGATTGAATTGGCCAAAAACATCACTTAATCGCATAATTTTTTTTAAATTAACCTGCAAATAATGCTTGAAGGGGCCTGGACCACTTGTGGGAAGAGGTGCTTACTTTTGAGTTGAAAGCAGGTCTGCCAATAAAACTAATGCAACTATGGGAAACACGCATCCAATTTCCCAGGCTTGCTGCAGGTTTATGTTTTCATCAAAGCACAAACCATTAATTGTTCCCAAATTTACTGTGAGCAGGATATCCTTTCATCATATTAAAAAAAAACAATTCTGCTGTAAAACCAATATGGTCGCGACGTAACAATTCAGCTTCCAGCTTTTTACGTCGGGGAATTTCTTCCTCATGTTTCAAATGCTGATGATGGCTGGGCCACTCAAGGAAATAGCAGGTACTTTTTAGTTGGCGGAAACATCTGGTCTGAAAGCTAAAATTATTGCAACAGGATCACTGTGTGCCTTTATCTTTTGAGGATAAAACACAGTCCTGTGGCCCTTAAAACTGCAAGACTCCCTTGACAATTTGTCTCGAACACGGCAGTGCCCCAGGTTTGCATTGTAATATCAAAAGGAATTCATAATCTGGGGGGGAGATGTCACCCAAATGCACAGTTCCGACACATCTTGCCCAGTGATTAAACACTACTACTATCCCAAGGAGTGTATTGTCGCTCTGTCTTTGGATGTTGCAAAAGCTGTGCATTACATTTGAAGCTTAGCCTTCACCTACTATTTTAACTCCATGGGCCTCTTCACAAAACCAGATTGAATTTCGTGAGTTCATGTCGTCAGACTTATAAATGGACCTACCTCGCATTAAAGCCCCAAAAGAACTAGCAGAGGTGAAACTAACAGAACCAGCAGAGCAGTGGATGGCACAGTGGTTCGCATTGCTGCCTCAAGTGCCAGGAATCTGGGTTCGATTCCAGCCTTGGGTCATTGTCTGTGTGGAGTTTGCACGTTGTCCTCATGTCTGTGTGGGTTTCCTCTGGCTGCTCCGGTTTCCTCCAGTCCAGACAGTCCAAAGATGTGCAGGTTAGGTGGATTGGCCAAGCTAAATTGCTCCTTGGTGTCCCAAGATGTGTAGGTTAGATAGATTAGGCATGGTGAATATGTACGGTTACAGGGATAGGACCTGGGTAAGATGCTCTGTCAGAGAGTCGGTGCAGACTCAATGGGCTGAATGGTTTCTTCTGCACTGTAGGGATTCTATGAAACCAAACAAAAATTGATACTGGAGAGAGAGAGGTATTAGGAAAGGTGAACAAAACCTTTGCCATAGAGGTGGGTTTTAAGGAGAGTCCTAAATGAGATTCAGGATGCGGAGGGATGATGGGGTTTAGAGAGGGGATTCAGATCAGGGTTTAGGCAGCTGAAGGCACAATTGCCACTATGGAGCAAAGGGAGGGGGTTACACAAGAGGCTTGGATAAAAGTAACAGAGTTATTTCAGAGAGGTTGTGAATTGCCAGAGTTTATGGAACTGGGAGCGTTATGGAATGGGAAAGGAATTTAAACTGGAAGCATGAGGAAACCAGAAGGAAGTTAGGAAGGACAGAAGTGAGACTTGGACAAGGTCTATGCAGTCGAAGTTTGAATGAGGTGTGGTTGAGTTTTGGAGGGTGGAAGGCTGACATTGGCAGCAATTATTTACAGGTTGCTGTGTTTTAATTTGCAATATCTACAGCAGGTCCCACTGCATCAATTTAATTTTTGTCCTCACACCAACCTTCCAATGACTCTCCTTTGGCTAGTTTATTTAAAGTCTTCAGCGAGGGAAAAAGAGAGAGCACTTTCGTCCCATCAATTTGTGCAAGAAATTGTGAATCCAAGAGGGGAAAGCATGTTGTTAACTCATTGTACCACTCATTCCCAGTTCATTATCTTAGAAAGCTTTTCCGAACAGCCTGTGGCCACCATGTTACTTAGCATGGCTTCAGTTTTCAAATATAATTAGAAAATTATAAGATTTGATCATCACAAGTTACTTTCAGAACCCACTGATAAAGCATTGTAAATCTACTCTCTTCCACCTTCTTCCATCAGGAAAAAGATACAAAAGTCTGAGGTCATGTACCAACTGACTCAGGAACAGCTTCTTCTCTGCTGCCATCAGACTTTTGAATGGACCTATCTTGCATTTCTCTACACCCTAGCTATGACTGTAACACTACATTCTGCACTCTCTCCTTTCCTTCTCCCCACATGTACTCTATGAAAGGTGTGCTTTGTCTGTATGGCGCGCAAGAAACAACACTTTCACTGTATCCCAATACATGTGACAATAATAAATCAAATCAAATCTGTTAAGTTTTCTCTTGTGCCTTAACTTTTAAACATTTTGGGTGCAATCTTACCACCGTTCACACCCCACTGCCGCTGCAAGTGAGGAAGAATAATTTGGCGCTCCCTGTTCACTGCAGTGGGACCAGAAAATCCCACCAGCATGAACGGCTGGAAGGTTCCACCCTTTGTCTCTCTTTCTTAATCTCCAAAAGTTATTTGCCTCAACATGATATATTAATAGATACATTATTGAGTTGGCAGAGCCAGACTTATCTATATGTCTCTACTATAACAATAGTGTCCTTCCCCATTTGTTCCTTTGCAAACAAAGCTCAGCTGATAAAGATACGGTGAGAAGTTTAACAACACCAGGTTAAAGTCCAACAGGTTTATTTGGTAGCAAAAGCCACACAAGCTTTCGGAGCTCTAAGCCCCTTCTTCAGGTGAGTGGGAATTCTGTTCACAAACAGAGCTTATAAAGACACAGACTCAATTTACATGAATAATGATTGGAATGCGAATACTTACAACTAATCAAGTCTTTAAGAAACGAAACAATGTGAGTGGAGAGAGCATCAAGACAGGCTAAAAAGATGTGTATTGTCTCCAGACAAGACAGCCCTGAAGAAGGGGCTTAGAGCTCCGAAAGCTTGTGTGGCTTTTGCTACCAAATAAACCTGTTGGACTTTAACCTGGTGTTGTTAAACTTCTTACTGTGTTTACCCCAGTCCAACGCCGGCATCTCCACGTCAAAGATACGGTGCACAGTTTGCTACTTGCTTCACCTTCCCCAGATTAACTGTATGGCTAACTTGTTGTCATTTGGATGTCCCAATTTCTCTTGAAACGCTTTGGTGCATTAAATCCCTATGCTACCCAGTGTATCAGATTCCCAATCCCTGTGTCTCCTACACTATTCCAGCAGAGTGGTTGCTGCATTCCTTAAATCACCCACTGCTTAACTACCCCAATACTTCCAACCCATCCCGGTGGACTGATATCCCAGTGAGTTGAGAGTATATAATGATCACAGCGTCCCCTATATGTCCTAGCTATCTCAGTGAGTGAACTGGTATCCCTAGTGTTTCCAGCATGTGCTGGTGTATATAAGATCACAGTGGTCTATAATTTCCACAGGGTTTCTCTCAATCTTCCATCAAAGCTATAGCAGAAAGTAGGGAGAAACCTCACAAAAATTCTTCTCCAATTCCTCATATTTCAGTGTATGGACACCTTGTCATCCATTAAATCGGCTGGTGTGTAGACATCTTAGTGTCTTCAACATGTCACAATGAACAAATGTCTCAGCGTCTCATACACATTTCAATCTACTGAGATCACAACATCCTCTCTGTCTCTCAGTGTATAGATATCCCAGTGGCACCTACATCACACAGTGGTTCAATGTCTCTAAAGTACTCCAACTTATCGTTTTCTTGATATTGCCTATATCGCCAATCTTAGTATCTCCAACATATCAATGTTTAGAATTGTCAGCTTCTTTTGAATGTATAGAGACCCCAACGTCCCACCAATCTGTCCAAAATTAATTTGGGGTCAGAAATGAGGGTGCTTATGCTCTTCTGTTCTCTTGTTCTAACAGAGTTAAAGTGTTGTATCAGGTCTGATGGAAGACCTCTGTACATTTACCAGCCCTCAGCCCAATCACCTTCAGTTGCTTTCACCCTACCTCTATGAACCCTCCAACATTATTGTCCTTTTTGCATGTTGAAAACCTTCTTAAAAATCCACCAATCAGGTCATTGGTTAACCCACAATGAGAGCACCCATTTCTTGATGCTTCTCTCTAGTACTTTGGGATATTTTTGTATGTTAAAGACACCATTGGAGTAATTTTCCAATGTCATGCTTTGAGCAGAAGGCCTTTCGTGAAATCGCATGGAATTTACAGCATGGAAACAGGCCCAACTGGACTGGGTTGCTGTTTGTGCTCCACTTGATTCCTCTCCCACTATACTTAATCCAGTCCTCTCATGTGGAATCATAATTCTATATTACGGGTTATAACACAGGGAGGTCTTTTGGTCCATCATGTTAGAGACAGCTCTCTGCATAATCTTAAACAGAAAATGCTGGAAAATCTCAGCAGGTCTGACAGCAACTGCGGAGAGAGAACAGAGCCAACGTTTCGAGTCTGGATGACTCTTCGTTTCAGATCCCAGCATCTGCAGTATTTTGCTTTTATCTCTGCATAATCTATTTTTCTCCCTCCTGTTTCAATGCTGTAAACCTCTATGACTCTATGAACTTACCTCGATTCTTCAATTGAATTTATGATATCTGCCTCAACTATTTCATTTGGCAGCAGGTTCCTCATTATAATCACCCCCCTCTCATCCACCTCTCTGCAGTCTCCCAGCTAGGCCTGTCCAAAACCCCAGGCTTTTTTCAAGTCAGGGAGACATCAGCCGGAACTCTACCACCTCGCTCGCCATGGAATCAGTGCGGGCGAGGGTTTCGATAACGGAAATCTCCGTTGACAGCGGGTGGGAATTTCCAGTCTCACCCAAGCGATCACCCAAAATCCCGCCCATCATCTCTTCCTCTTTGGGACTACCTGTAATCCCAGCACAGTCTCTGCATTACTTATTGGATTTATTAGTGATTATCTTTGCATTGAACACCCTTCAAATGAAAACCACCTTATGAGCTGAAGTTCACGTCCCCCCACCACTGTATTTGAAGGTGGAGAGTGTTCGTAAAATAAAGCCATCAGTTCCAGCTCACCCCCCAACCTGTCCCCCATAAATACACTTCTATTTTGTCACTTTCCCGCTGGAAGTACAAAGTCAGAAATGTATTGCTGAATACTTTTACAGAGTGCATTCTTCCATATGCCTATTAACATTGAGTGGGTCTGTTTACAATCTAGGTAATTCTTTTGTCAAAATAATTTGTTCAGTTGGATCCAGTGAGCCTGTTCCAAAATGAGAAATCTGTTTCCATTCATTACCCAACAATGTTGTAGATTTAGAAACTTCAATGCAGAATCCTGGTCCAAATTCCTAATTTTCTCCATTTATTTATACAATAGATGACAGGTTTTGGAAAGTTAAATGCCATTATTACCTTTTTAAAATTTGTCCCTGCTCAGAGATCCAGCAAACTTCACTGCCATATTTGATTGCATTCAGACATTTTGGCTGAGATCAAACCATTTATGGAAATTATCAGCATATTTAAGGGACAAAAGTGTGCAAAGATGTGTGGGTTAGGTGGACTGGCCATGCTAAATTTCCCCTTACTGTCAGGGGGACTAGCTGAAGTTTATTTATTAGTCACAAGTGAGGCTTACATTAACACTGCAATGAAGTTACTGTGAAATTTCCCTAGTCGCCGCAGTCCGGCGCCTGTTGGGGTAAATGTACCTAATCAGCACCTCTTTCAGAATGTGGGAGGAAACCGGAGCACCCGGAGGAAACCCACGCAGACACGGGGAGAACGTGCAAACTCCACACTGACAGTGACCCAAGCCGGGAATCGAACCCAGGTCCCTGGCGCTGTGAAGCAGCAGTGCTAACCACTGTGCTACCGTGCCGCCCCTAGGATAAATGCAGAGGGTTATGGGGATAGGGCCTGGGCGGGATTGTGGTCGGTGCAGACTCAATGGGCCGAATGGCCTCCTTCTGCATGGTAGGATTCTATGATTCTATGTGTGTAACTTATATTTAACCCATGGAAACAAAACCATAGACATATACTACAAAGTTGAAGTGGAGCACAAACCATAGTGTTCCCAAGAGAATATTGGACATTGAAACCATTGTGGATTTTTAATGCCAAAGTCATATTGAACATTGTAAGTGTATGATTTGTGGTTCGTGTATGCCTAGCCCATCCCCAATATTTTACACTTCTCCACATAAGATCTTGACTGCTCCACCCAGTTCTATATGCAGCAGAACCCACAGAGCCGAAATTTAACCCGTACAAAGCTCATCCACTTGCACAGAATTACATTTGGGACAAGCTTCACTTTTGGTATCCAGCTACTATTATTATATAGGCTGATGTGGCAGTACATTAGCCCCAAAAGATCCCCAAACAATGAGATGATTGATCATTCAGACTATGGCCAGATTTTTCTTGCCAGCAGATTTCCCAGAGGAGTGGAGGGGACGCTTAGAATGGGAAATCCCGTTGCCAGCGGCAGGATCCCGCCACTGGGCAATGGCAGGTCACCTCCGCTGCTGTGAAACACGCCACAAGAAGGGGGGGGAAGGGTGGAAAATCCTGCCCTATATTTGAAGGCGTTGGTACGAGGGGATGGAGTTATTTCAGCCTGTCCTCCCAGCTGCACATAGCAGGATCAGAAGCAGTGCTGGGAGAGGTCTATTTTCCTGTTTGTCCACTCAATTTACTGCCTGTTCAGTGTTAATTGATGAAAAATCTGGCACATAGCATGTTAGCTGAACATTGACCACAGCTGGAGATGGGAAAGATCTATAACTATGCCTCTAACACCATTCTTTGTGAACACCCAATATAGTGGCCAATACTATCAATGGTATCCCTATCGCTCTGTATCTAACTGAATCCTTCTAGTTGAAGCTGGATTTAGTTTGTGGTAACCAGGAAGTTCTGTTGATGAATAATGCTGGACAGAATTTAGCTGTTCATAAGTTCATAAAATATAGGAGCAGAATTAGGCCATTCGGCCCATCGAGTCTGCTCCACCATTCGATCATGGCTGATATGCTCCTCATCCCCATTTTCCTGCCTTCTCCTCATAACCTTCACCTCATTACCAATTAAACATCTGTCTAACTCCTCCTTAAATTTACACGCTGTCCCAGCATCCACCGCACTTTGGGGTAGCGAATGTTGATTTAGCAAAAGAAAAAGTAACATTTGCCAAAATGACGCACAAAATATAATCTGGAATTGAAGAAGCAGTATTAATATCCATTACAGCACATAATTGAAATCAAAATTTTACTGAATGAGTCCATTTAACATTATTTTGACAAAGATGGGAATTGTGTCTTTATTTCAAACTTAATTGAAACTACTCAAGTTAGATGAAGCATTTCAATTTCTCCTCTAATTCCTTGGTGTAAGTTAAGAGATAACGGCTGGAATTTTACTGGCCCGCCTGCCACGGGAATCGGAGTGGGCGAGGGGGCGGAGCATGGGAAGGTCTGTTGACCTCTGGCGGAATTTTACGGTTTTGGGACGAACTGGACCGTAAAATCCCGCCCAATCAGTCTGTAAATAAAAAACAAAGAAATACATTGATGGTTATCAGAGAACAGGTTTCAATGGTTCTTTTTTTGACTGACAAATGGAGATGGGATTTTTGCGACACTGCAACAATTTTGAACAACCTGCAGAATGCAGGCAGCGCTCTAACACAATTGATCAACAGTTGGAGATCGGTTATTAAGGGTGGTTTGTGACTGGTAGCATTGAGCATCGTCACAAAACAACGTGATGCCTAATGCAGTTCAAGCTGACAGGCAATATTACCTTCAATGTGTTTGAACCTCAAAGGAAACTAAATCATTATAATGCGCAGAGGCTTCCTTGTCATCTTCTGTGCTGCATTTGTGGAAAGGCAGTATTAGGCGCTCCATAAGAAATAATCTTACATAGTTACCTTCAACGACTGAGGGGAAGATTTATCCCCCCACCCCCATCACACCCCTCTGCCACACCCCAGCCCCCGCAACAGCATGTTTTCCCCCACTGGTGGCTCACCACTGTCCACCTTTGGGATCTTCCAGTCCCACCCGTTGATGTCTACGGCATTTTGAATGGCTTGCCCAACCCACGACAGTGGATTTTCACGGTAACTTCACTGTAGTGTTAATGTAAGCCTACTTGTGACACTAATAATAAAAAAGGAACCCGTCACCTTTAGCAGGACTGGAAGATTCTGATGCTGGGAGGGGCTGGAAAATTCCACCCTGGTAAGAGGAAACGAAAGATCCAGATAATAAATGTGGGATGATGTTTTTCTGCCATTTGAGATGGAGAAACTTTTATTCCTTTTACTCAAAACAAGGGAAAAAGTTTACAACAATCTTGTGAATAGCTAATCATGGGATGGCCATTTAGGAATATGCACTTTTCAACATTATAGCACTTTCGCTTTTAAAACTGAATATACAACATGAAAACATGCTATTTGGTGCAACCAGTGCATTTATGGTCCATTTGAACCCCCTCCCATTCTTCCTCACCTAACTTTTATCAGCATAACACTTCATTCCCTCTCCCTCAAACCTTCATCTAGCTTTCCACTGAATGTATCTAGACCATTGGACTCAACCACTACTCTGTGGGAGTGAGTTCCACATTCTCTCTGGGTAAAGGTACTTCTGGATTCTAGTTAGATTTTAGATTGACTATCTTATATTCATAGGGTCGATTTTCACATATTGACTGGTGGGAGCCAATTCCAGGATTCACTTCCCTCCCCCATTCCCAGCACTGGTAATTTTCACCAACATGAGATAAGTAAGTGGGTAGCGAGCCCTATCCACAATGTAGGAATTCCATTCACTCATCCACTTTAGAAGTTTATAAGTTTATTTATGAGTGTCACAAGTAGGTTTACATTAACACTGTTACTGTGAAAATCCCAGAGTCACCTCACTCCGGCGCCTGTTCGAGTACCCTGAGGGAGAATTCAGCATGGCCAATGCATCTAACCAGCACGTCTTTTGGATTGTGGGAGGAAACTGGAGCACCCGCAGGAAACCCACGCAGACATGGGGAGAACATGCAGACTCCACACAGTGACCCAAGCCAGGAATCGAACCCGGGTCCCTGTGAGGCAGCAGTGCTAACCACTGTGCCACTGTGTGTTTATCTACTTCTTTGGGCCAATGGAGATGAGGATTGTTGAAATTAGTCATGATTATTTTTTCTTTCCATTTCTCTAATTTGTTTGCTCCATTTCTTCCTCCGCTTGCTTTCCACTATCAGGTGGTCTGTAGACTATCTTTATTAGGGTAATTGATCCCCGGATAACGCTTATCTCTACCCACTCAGATTCCACTTCTGTCTTACTGACGGCTACATTACTTTTTGCTACAACCATCATCTTATCTCTAATAAGTACATGTTTTGTTTTGGAAGGTTCACTTGTAATCTCTCAACAGCACTTGGCTCTACCTCAAATCCAGTGCGATCCAAGACTTGAAAATTTATTTCATTAGCAGAGTGGTTTTCCCAGTTATTCTCCAGATGAGATACAAAAACAAGATACAATAAAAACTTATTTCCTTAAAACCGATGATCCTTGTTTGTCATGTCTAGTCAGTTTCTTCCTCTCTTCCACACAGCAATATAACCTATACTGTATTATTTTATCACTATTACTGTAGTCATTCCTTCTCTAAAGTTTTCTGTTGTTCCCCCTCATTCCAAATGTCATTTTAAATGCTCTTTCCTTTCTCTCCATCTTCTCCGTTTTGAGATCAAGATTCATCTCTTGCTCAAATCACTCTGTCCCCGAGGCCTCAAAGCTCTTGACTACTCATTGCCTTTCTCCAATCTGCGTGCTTTTAACACCAACATTTTCTATCAGGTAGGCAATACTTTTAGATTTCTCTCATCTTCTGCCTTACTTTTTGCTCTTTGTTGTATCCTTTGCTGTAGGACTCGGTCCTTCACCCAGACCTCAATTAAAAATTAAATTTGCATATCTTCACCAGTGCCAAGAATAAAAATGAAACCAGAATTAAGATTAAAGACACGTTACGTTATTGGAACTCGGTGCTCTGTGTTTCTTTTATGCACGTTAATTCTTCTCATGCATTTCAATGAAAACGTAAAGAAGTAGAATTATTATGATAAGAAATCACCAGGAACACATGGCATCAAAGATAACACTGGTCCTGATCATTGCTAAATGACTTGTATAGGAGCCATACACTTGGGAAGCATGTGCCCCTCTCTCCGAGAGATGCCATTAATTGCACCAATATTGAACTTTCCCTTTTAGCCTATTGTAGCTGTGCCTTCCGTATAATTTAAGCTCCTCGAATCTCACATACATGCCCCAGTGTCCTACACAGTGGATACAAGGACTGCCAACGATTCATTGCAATTCTACACTGTTTGATTCAAGCGAATTGACAGATTTTAAAAAATTAGCGGTCAGCTCAAGATTAGGAAATGGATATTCACGGACAATATAGTTTAGCCCAATATTTTAGAGTGACCAATTGATGATCACTCTTGCTTCGAACATTGCCAGAAAAGAAAAACTACTTGCATTTATTTAGTGCCTTTCTGGATGTTTCAAAGCTGCTCACAATCCATGAAGTACATGGGAAGGCTGAGGGGAGGTGGTGTGTGGAGATGTGGAGAATTCCAACCCAGATTTGTTTTTTTTGGTGATGTTGTTTGAGGAATAAATATTGGCCAGAAAACCAAGGGGAATTCTCTTGCAAAATCTGGATCTTTCTGACAGGGCAAACAGGGATTTGGTTTAATATCTCACCACGAGCAGTTCAGGATTCCCTGACTGCCAGTCTCCATTTAGTGCTCATGTCGTACAATCATAGAATCCCTACAGTGCAGAAGGAGGCCATTCGGCCCATTGAATCTGCACCAACCACAACCCCACCCAGGCCCTATCCCTATTACCCCATGCATTTATCCTAGCTAGTCCCCCTGACACTAAAGGGCAATTTGACATGGTCAATCCACCTTACCCGCACATCTTTGGAGTCCCTGTAGTGGGGCCTTAAACTCACAATCATCTGACTCGGAAGCGATAATGCTAACACTGAGCCCCTGTTGACACTGAGATTTCACCAGGTAGGCCTAATTCACAGATCTTGGTGATGACACCTTGACTGGAATTCTCTGGCCATTCACGCTCTGCCGCTGCTGCCAGCGAGGACGGACAAATTGGCGCTCAGCCAAATCTCCGTTCACCACAGCGGGACCAGAGAATCCCATTGGCGTGAACGGCCGGAGAATCCAGCCCCTTGTTTTTCTGATTATAGTCTTCAGGTGGCACGTGGGCACAGTGGTTAGCACTGCTGCCTCACAGCTCCAGAAACCTGGGTTCGATTCCCGGCTTGGGTCACTGTCTGTGTGGAGTTTTCACGTTCTCCCCGTGTCTGTGTGGGTTTCCTCCGGGTGCTCCGGTTTCCTCCTACAGTCCAAAGATGTGCGGGTTAGGTTGATTGGCCATGCTAAATTGACCCTTAGTGTCCCGCGATGCGTAGATTAGAGGGATTAGCGGGGTAAATATGTGGGGTGATGGGTATAGGGCCTGGGTGGGATTGTTGTCAGTGCTGACTCAATGGACCCAATGGCCTCCTTCTGCACTGTAGGGATTCTATGTGATAATACCATGATCACCGTCCAGTAAACAGCTGCAATATGAAATGAACCTAGAATGGCAAAGCTGATTTGAAGAGTGTTACTGAGTCGGCAGCCAGTCGCTACACCATTATAATACTACCCGGTTTTCATTAGTCCTGAGACAAAAGCAACATTTCAACGCCATGGGTTGAATCTTACAGGGTGGGAGAACATATTGCTCAACCCTTTGCAGAAAATGTCGACCGGCAGCCGACCCACGTAAAACAAGAAAACAAAAACTAAATACCGCAGACGCCTGAAATGAAAATGGAAAATGCTGGAAAGGCTCAGCAGGTCTGACAGCATCTGTGGAGAGAGAAACAAAATCTGTACGCCTCTTCTCCCAAGTCCCGATGCTGCCGCACTGCAGGGTTTTTCCAGCATTTTCTGTTTTTATCCCACAATAAACAAGCTTGCCCCGCAGTGACGTCATGCAAAGTGAGAGTGGGATTTCCGCCCCTCAGCGGGAGAAGGTCCCCCAACCTAAGAGTTGTTGGCCAATCTGATCTCAGTAGTAGGCGCTATCGGGCCTCTAAGGAATAGCATGAAGAAGAGTTATGGTTGTCGGAAACAGGTAAAGACAGGTTTTTCATAGGATCCTTACAGGCAGAAGAGACCATTCAGCCCATTGAGTCTGCACCAACTCTCTGAGTGTATCTTACCCAGGCCCACTCCCCTGCCCTATCCCCATAACCCCACACATTTAACATGGTTGATGCATCTAACCTACACATCTTTAGACTGTGGGAGGAGAGTGGAGCACCCGGAGGAAACCCAAGCAGACATGGGGAGAACGTGCAAACTCCACACAGACAGTGACCCAAGACTGGAATTGAAGCCTGGTCCCTGGTGCTGTGAGGCAGCTAACCACTGTGCCGCCGTGCTGCCCCAGGGCACAGAGGGATCTGAGAGTCCAGGGAGGGAGGGAGGAAGAGGGAGTGTGGGGTTGAGTTTTGGAGGGCTGTGGTGAGGGACAAAGAGGGAGTGTAATGACTGGTCGGGGTGGGGGGCAGCTTCCAGCGTTCACAGGACACCCCTGAATGATGTGCTACCCCCCTCGCCCTTGCAGCCCTTTTCCAACTTGGCCCTCGAGAAAGGGTCTGCCCACTCCGGCCTACCTGCTTGTACCAACCATATTGTGGTGTGGGCAGCTTAATGCCCATCAATGGGTCACAAGCTGATTTCAGTTCATACTCACCTCGTATTTTATGGAGGACAGATTGGGGACAGGGGGATGGGACGATGGTTGCCTGGACCCCCCTCATATTTTACCTGCTCCCTCACCAAAAACACACCCAGTGTGTGGCCCTAAAATCCAGCCTCACCTTCCTGGACTCCCAAGGAGTTTATGCGCCATAAAATGCGTACAATTTAAATTTTTTACTGCATCACATTTTTAACATTAAGAAAACGCAGGAAAACTAATACCAAAACTTTTACAGGTGCACCATAGAAAGCATTATTGTGTCACAACTTGGTATAGCTCCTGTTCTGCCCAAGACCACAAGGAACTACAAAAGGTCATGAATGTAGCCCAGTCCATCACGCCAACCAGCCTCCCATTCATTGACACCGTCTACACTTCCCGCTGCCTCGGCAAGGCAGCCAGCATAATTAAGGACCCCACGCACCCCGGACATTCTCTCTTCCACCTTCTTCTGTTGGGAAAAAGATACAAAAGTCTGAGGTCACGTATCAACCGACTCGAGAACAGCTTCTTCCCTGCTGCCGTCAGACTTTTGAATGGACATAGCTTGCATTAAGTTGATCTTTCTCTACACCCTAGCTATGACTGTAACACCACATTCTGCACACTCTCCTTTCCTTCTCTATGAATGGCATGCTTTGTCTGTATACTGCACAAGAAACGATACTTTTCACTGTATGCTATTACATGGGACAATAATAAATCAAATCAAAAACCCCACAAAAAAGCACATGCGTATATATTACACAGCCATAAAACAGAAGTGTGGAAAGGAACAACTTCCCTTCTGGCTGCTTCAAATTTTTATTTTTGTGAAGATGCTAATGCAGAAGACTCAACACTAATTTTACAATTACAATGATTACAATTCTACACAGTCTGCGAGACTCACCAGTGGGTGTGCTGACACCAGCATAGTTTCTGGTGTTGTCAAAGCATCCCAAAAATGATACTGCTTTGATGTGTACTGAAACAGTCATATCTGCCTATCCAGTGTGGGAACTATTCAGTGCTGCTTATCCGCGTATGTATCAATATGGTGTCACGCCTGGGTGAGGACTGGTGTCAGGAACTGCCTTTTCTTTCACACTCATTCTATCGATCGTAACAGATTTCTTTGTAATTTGTAAGGATAAAAATATCAATTCAGTGTCTCGATTTAACCGCTTGCACGCTGGTTGCAAAGTTACACAGTGGAGAGGGTGCACCTTTGGCCAAATTTAAATTCAATGATAAAATGTAAAAAAAAATAGAGAGTGCCATTTTGTATGAGTCTTGTTGTTCGTGGCTAAGGCAGTCTTTTTTTTCTGCGGTGATCTTGAAATTCCTGTAGAGTTGTGGCTGGCGCGCACCTCAATTTCTGGAGATGGTCTCTTTTAAACTGTAATCGGTCTTTTTTAAAATGGCAGCCAAGGATCATTTTCATGGAAATTCTCTATCTCTGGAATGGATTCCAAAATGTAACAGAGGTAGCACTCTGAACTTGAGACAGCAGGGAGATAGTGTTACTGGTCCATTTGCAGACTTCCTCTTCAGACTATTTCAAGAAGACTAGGGCATTGTAATAAAAGATATCTCAAAATGTGATCCTGGTCTCATGACCTCTCAATTATTTGACTATTCCACAGAAAGTAATTGATTAGTTCATGGCTGGATGGGCCTTGACTATTTTTTCATGGTCCAGGTGATTAAAAATGTGCTAACCAGCACTTCTGAATGAACCATTCTTTCCCCTAGTGAGCTCGGAGGAATATCTCAACACCTTTTATATAGCCATTGTCCCATACACCGAGGGTGGAATTTTCCATTCTGTGCTCAGAAGCGAGGCGAGAAAACCGATGTGAAGCTCGCAGGCTGCACAGACAGGTTATCTCTCCAGATAATCCAGCACACTGTGCAGGAAAAATCTGGAGGCCAGGCCCATGCATAGAAACATAGAAGATAGGAGCAGGAGGAGGCCATTTGGCCCTTCGAGCCTGCTCCACCATTCATTACGGTCATGGCTGATCATCCATCTCAATAGCCTAATCCAGTTTTCTCCCCGTAAACTTTGATCCCATTACCCCAACTGCTATATCTAGCCACTTTTTGAATACATTCAATATTTTGGCATCAACTACTTCCTGTGGTAATGAATTCCACAGGCTCACCACTCTTTGGGTGAAGAAATGTCTCCTCATCTGCTTCCTAAATGGTCTACGCTGATTCCTTAGATTGTGACCCCTGGTCCTGGACTCCCCTACCATCAGGAACATCCTCCCTGCCTCTACCCTGTCTAGTCCCCTCCTGATGGAGAATCAGTGCCTGATAGAGCCAACAAGGCCAGCTGTGCAGAGGTCTCCCCATGGAGTTCCCCAAAGTGGCCTCCTTTGCACTGCCCCCCGGCACCGCAGTGCTGGAAGCAATGCCAGGGTACTACCCAGGCATGTCCCTCTCCCCTCAGGGGCTATACTTAGCTGTGCATCCCTCGGTGGCTTCCCTCCACCTAGTTCACGTTTTTCCAAAGCAGTTTTAAACCTCACCGGCATGCCTGGGAGGGGGAGTTTCTACTGTGGCAGGGAACCCCTTTAATTATATTAAAATTTATTGAAATAAGGTTCCTGCCCTTTCTGGGCGGGCACCTCATGACATCACCGGTGAGTGGCTGGCAAGGTAGGTAAAGGAGATCTCACCAGCAAGATTCTCATTTTCTGGGTCCCATGGGATTTTGTGCCCATGTCGCTGGCAACACTCACAGCAAAGGTGAGCTGAAAATCACGGTGTGGCTCTCTCCCCGACTGGCTTGGAATGTAGCTTTACATTAATGGAAATGGCAAGAGCCGTTTGCCAGCTTCAGCTCATCATTCAAGCAAGTGTTGCCATCAGAAGGTGTGAAATTCCATAGGAGGTTTGCCTTGGCATGTCCTCAATGTAATCCACGTTGGAAACTTCCAGACTTGACCAACTCGTAATTGCATACATGTCAGGTGACCTGTGCCAGCTGAAGCCAGTGCCTTAACATATTTCAAAAGGATGTTGATGCATTGGAAAGGATGCAGAAGAGATTTACCCAGGATGTTGCCTGGTTTGGAGGATATGACTATGAAGAAAGGTTGAACAAGTTTGAATTGTTTTCAGTGGAGCGTCGAAGGATGAGGGGGAACCTGATTGAGGTTTACAAAATTATGACAGGCTTGGAAAGAGTGGATAGTCAGCATCTTTTTCCCAGGGTTGAAGGGTCAATTACTCGGGGGCATAGGCTGAAAACGAGAGGGGGAATGTTTAAAAGAGATGTAAGGGGCAAGCTTTTCACACAGAGGGTGGTGAATGCCTGGAATGCGCTGCCGGAGGAGGTGGTGGAAGCAGATTCCATAACAATGTTCAAGAGGCAATTGGATGGATATATGAATAGGCAGAGAATAGAGGGATATGGACCACATAGAGGCAAGAAAATATGAGATTAAGGAAGCACCTGTGTCGACATAGACTTGGTGGGCCGAAGGGCCTGTTCCTGTGCTGTACTATTCTTTGTTCTATCCCTGTAACCCCACATATTTACCCCGCTGATCCCCCTAACTTACACATCTTTGGACACTAAGGAGCAATTTAGCATGGCCAATCCACCGAACCCGGACATCTACGGACTGTGGGAGGAAAGCAGAGCACCGAGGAAACCCACGCAGACATGGGGAGAACGTGCAAACACCACACGGACAGTGAATCGAACCCGGGTCCCTGGCGCTTTGAGGCAGCAGTGCTAATCACTGTGCCACCAAAACTGACCCAAGTGTTTCACAGAGCATCGGAAAGAAGTTAAGGAAAGAAGGAGATTTTAAGTGGTTGTTCAAAAGCTTGATCAAAGACAAAAACAGAAAATGCTGGAGAAACTCAGCAGGTCTGACAGCATCTGTGGAGAGAGAACAGAGCCAACGTTTCGAGTCTGGAAGACCCTTCGTCAGAGCTCTCCAGACTCGAAACATTGGCTCTATTCTCTCTCCACAGATGCTTTCAGACCTGCTGAGTTTCTCCAGCATTTTCTGTTTCTGTTTCAGATTCCAGGTCCGCAATATTTTGCCTTTAACTTGAGCTAAGAGGTGGTTTTTAAAGGAAAGGGAGGGATGTTCTGTGTTCACGCCACAACACAAGAGATGAACTATGGGCCTTCCCTTTTGTTAATGAACTCCAGATCTCTATTCTCTAACAACACGCAACTAAGCCTCATCTAGGCAAATTTCGGGCCCCCACAATGATACAATGATGCTTCAGAGAAACCAAATAAATGCTATGAATGGCAACCAAAGCAAGCTCATCAACCCAGTACCAATGTTTTTCTGTATGCCTCCATCCTTTCCCCTGCCTAATTCTAGCAGCAATATTAAAAGCACAATGAAACGTGTTTTGGTAGCACTAAGAGGTCAGGGAAGAAACCAAATTGCACCAACAGCTATTTAGGTTTCAGAAAATGCTGTTGAATAATAGATAAAGCACAGAGGAAGCTGCTGGAATTCCTCCTTAGATTATCGTTAATATAGCTGTCAAGGTACCATTTAGAAATCATAGAAATCATAGAAACCCTACAGTGCAGAAGGAGGCCATTCGGCCCATCGAGTCTGCACCGACCACAATCCCACCCAGGCCCTATCCCCACAGGCTGGTCATGTTGATTTTTTTCTGATGTATTGCACCATTGCATTTGTTGACGAGATGAATGGATGACTGAGAGTGATCGCCAGGCAGTAATCAGTGTTAGTGAGATTATGCCGGATTTTATGGCCTCACTCGAGCAAGACTAGAAATTCCCACCCGAGGTCAACGGACATTTCCATTGCCCGCCCCTCGCCCGCTCCGATTCTGCAGCAGGCGAGGCGATAGAATTCTATAGCTTTAATGATGTGCACATAACATTTAAATAACACTTAATGTGCAGATCCAGGTACTTTTTAAACAGGTTTAGGGTCTCTGTCTCCACCACCAACCCAGGCAGTGAATTCCAGACACCCACCTCCCACTGTGTAAAAAGGATTTTTCTCAGGTCCCCTCTAATCCTTCTGCCATTTCTATGGCCCCTGGTTTTTGAAATCTCTGCCAAGGGAAACAGGTTCCTCCTGTCTACTTTTTCCCTACCCCTCCCAATTTTGCATACTTCAATTATGTCACCCCTCAGACTCCTCTGTTCCAAGGAACCCCAAACTCTCCAATCTCCCCTCGTAGCTACATAGTCCAATTCCCATTCCATTAATCTCAGGCATCAGCTACATCAGAACTGTTGAATCTTCACTTCAGTGTGCTTTCTTCCCCTCCCTCTAGGTTTCGACATTTAGCTTTTCTCTAATTAACTTAGCTGTCCTTCAATAGTCGCACTGCACAAATACTTACCCCTTGTCAATTTTCTGCCTAATCACATCTCACAAGAAGAAAAAAACAACCAAGTTATTTGTAGCCATGAACGGTTCTCTGCAATACTTCCACCATGACACTTCCTACATTTGTCCAAACTGACAAGTGGGCGGGACTTTACAGCCTCGCTCGAGCGAGACTGGAAAATCCCGCACGAGGACGATGGACATTTCCATTGTCCGCAGGGGCTCCAATTCTGTGGCGGGCAGGATGGTAGAATTCCGGTGAAGGTGTCACTTCAAATGTTGGTAATTGTGGCATGAGTGAGCTACCCATATGTCCCCTTGAATGACCTGTAGCAACCTGCAAGTCCATTTGAAGCATGTTAGTATAAAGGTGTGTGGCTTGCCGTCTACGCTATGCCCTGCTTGAGATTTGTTTCTGACATTGCAAAACTGTTAAAAAAAAATCCTCGGCCAACAAAGCAGGAATTGTATGTGAAATAACTCCACCGAGGCCGATGTCCCTTCACCAACGTATATTTATTTCCAATAGTTAGTAATGCTGAGACAAGTACTTCCCAGTACAGACTATACCCCCTGAGTGCTGGTAACTCAGACACTCCACATTATATACCTCTGCAGGGCTCCTGGATTGGACAGCATTAATTGCCTCAATCAGGGAGCTCATATTCTAACAGATCCAACTCATGGATCTTGTTACAGTGTAGCAAATTGACTGTCAGTGACAGTTTAGTTTATTTATTAGTGTCACAAGTAGGCTTACATTAACACTGCAGTGAAGTTACTGTGAAAATCCCCTCGTCACCACACTCCGGCACCGGTCAGGTAGACTGAGGAAGAATTTAGCATGACCAATGCACCTAACCAGCACGTCTTTTGGACTGGGAGGAAACCAGAACATCCGGAGGGAACCCACGCACAAGGAGGATGTGCAGACTCTGCACAGACAGCGACCCAAGCCAGGAATCGAATCCAGGCCCTTTACACTGAGAGGCAGCAGTGCTAACCACCGTGCCGCCATAACATGTTTATTTTGAAGGCGTTTGATTATTTCAGGGTTCTCTTTGTGCTGACACACTTCTTTATTTGACTCAGAACGGAACCTCAATTCAGTGAATGCATTAATGTATAATGTAATTTTAAACATTAATATCTTAATTTACACATAGCTGAATATACTTGTAAAATTCTGTATATTTCTAATAAATATCCCACATTTATTATAGGATATTTTATCTCATCTGATGCATGCTATATATTTGTCATAGTTATCTATTTTATTTCTATTTTTATATTCCATATTTATATAGGGCAGGGAAAGCAACATTTAACTGCGCACACAACTTTCCAGCATTTGGCCAGTTTTGTATATTATTTTTGGATAGTCAAATTGTTATTTTTGAACTTCGTTATCTGTGAGGAATGCAATGGGATATCCATTAGGACTGGGCAGGCGATGGCCTAGTGGTATTATTACAAGACTATTAATCCAGGAAACTCAGCCACTTTTCTGGGGACCCAGGTTTGAACCAGGTTTGAACTATTTACCATTTATATAGACGATCTGGAGGAGGGGACTGAGTGTAGGATAACAAAGTTTGCAGACGACACAAAGATAAGTGGAAAAGTGAATCGTGTGGAGGGCGTAGAAGGTCTGCAGAGAGATTTGGACAGGCTGAGTGAGTGGGCGAGGAGGATCTGGCAGATGGAGTATAGCGTTGACAAATGCGAGGTTATTCACTTTGGAGGAAATAATAGCAAATTGGATTATTATCTAAATGGAAAAAAATTACAACATGCTACTGTGCAAAGGGACCTGGGGGTCCTTGTGCATGAGACGCAAAAACCCAGTCTGCAGGTGCAACAGGTGATCAAGAAGGCAAATGGGATGTTGGCCTATATCGCAAGGGGGATAGAATATAAAAGCAGAGATGTCTTGCTGCATCTGTACAGGGCATTGGTGAGGCCGCAGCTGGAATACTGTGTGCAATATTGTCCCCTTATTTGCGGAAGGATATATTGGCCTTGGAGGGAGTGCAGAGAAGGTTCACCAGGTTGATACCAGAGATGAGGGCTGTTGATTATGAGGAGAGACTGAGCAGATTGAGTTTGTACTCGTTGGAATTTAGAAGGCTGAGGGAGGATCTTATCGAGACATATAAGATAATGAAGGGGCTGGATAGGGTAGAGGTGGAGAGATTCTTTCCACTTAGAAAGGAAGCTAGAACTAGAGGGCACAGCCTCAAAATAAAGGGGGGTCAGTTTAGGACAGAGTTGAGGAGGAACTTCTTCTCTCAGAGGGTGGTGAATCTCTGGAATTCTCTGCCCACTGAAGTGGTGGAGGCTACCTCGTTAAATATGTTTAAATCACGGATAGATGGATTCCTGATCGGTAAGGGAATTAGGGGTTATGGGGATCAGGCGGGTAAGTGGAACTGATCCACTTCAGATCAGCCATGATCTTATTGAATGGCGGGGCAGGCTCGAGGGGCTAGATGGCCTACTCCTGCTCCTATTTCTTATGTTCTTATGTTCTTAACCCTGCTATGGCAGATCTCTGATAAGTACATATTTTGTTTTTGAAGGTTCACTTGTAATCTCTCAACAGCACTTGGCTCTGTATCAAATCCAGTGCGATCTAAGACTTGGAAATTTATTTTCTTAGCGGAGTGGTTTTACCGGTTATTCTCTGTACTGTTGGACAAGATACAAGTAAAGACTTTTTTATTGATGATCCTTGTTTGTCATGTCTAGTCAGTTGTTTCTCTCATCCACAACACAAAATAACCTATGCTGTATTATGTTTGACTAAGGGGGAGGTGATGGCCTACTGGTATACCGCTAGACTATTAATCCAGTAATGTTCTGGGGACCAGGGTTCCATTCCTGCCACGGCAGGTGGTGGAATTTGAATTCAATAAAAATATCTGGAATTAAGAATCTACTGATGACCATGAAACGATTGCTGGAAAAACGCACCTTGTTCACTATTGTTCTTTAGGGAAGGAAAACTGCCGTCCTTACCTGTTCTGGCCGACATGTGACTCCAGTGCCATAGCAATGTGGTTGACTCTCACCTGCCCTCTGAACTGGCCTAGCAAGCAACTCAGTTCAAGGGCAATTAGGAATGGGCAATAATTACTGGCCAGCCAGCAACACCCATGTCATATGAATGAATACAAAAAAACACATTTGCCACAATTTGTAGTGTATGTTTCAGTTACGTTGTATTTGGCTCATCTCCATTTTTCAGAAAAGGAGTTTCCACTGTAGATTCACATTCAATAGCCAACAAGAGGACTCCTTTCCCTGTGTAAGCCAGAGGTGCCATCTGAAGTCCATGTTGCACACATTCCAGAAATCAGATTGCCCATCCCATCGCTTGGCACCAATTCCACCCATTTTGCTCCAATATTGACACCGCCCAACCAACACAGGAGGACACAGACGTGGCTGTGTTGTACACTGGAAAGCAAACACAATACTGAATGGACTTTGTGCTTTCATGCGCTATTTATTGACGAAAAAATATGACTGTTGCCTGAAGCCAGCAAAATATCTGTGACCAGGATCTGCAATGCTTGAGTGTATCACTAAAAGAACGCATTCTAAAAATTAGAGCACATTTTATGCCAAAGAGTTTATGCTAAACTTGGACAGAGCTACATTGTAAGTGAGGAGTATGCATGTGCATTTTTCTGACTATGCCCTCTATGTGTGAACAAGGTTGAGTTTAACTCTTTGATCTTAACTGTGTTTGGAATTCTTATCCACCCATCCTTCACTTAAATTTTCACCAATGCGATGGTTTTTATTTTCCATTGAGTAATATAACAATGAAACAGTGAGCTCTTTTTTTCCCTTCTGCTTCCAAAGCATAGTTCTTTCACCTATTAAAGAGGAGGATGTGAGCACTGAGGAGCAG
The DNA here is from genome assembly GCF_964213995.1 of Mustelus asterias. Classification (NCBI taxonomy): domain Eukaryota; kingdom Metazoa; phylum Chordata; class Chondrichthyes; order Carcharhiniformes; family Triakidae; genus Mustelus; species Mustelus asterias. The sequence goes on along the minus strand of NC_135811.1, from coordinate 81,982,862 downwards.
GGAGAGTGTTTCTTGCCCACCATTATTGGTCATGTTTAGTCAGTTTGTTTCTCTCTTCCACACGCCAACATAACCTATATTGTGTAATATTTACTAAGGGGGAGGCGATGGCCTAGTGGTATTATCGCTGAACTATTAATCCAGTTAATAATCTCAACTAATGAACTGGGGACCCGGGTTCAAATCCCGCCACAGCAGATGGTGAAATTTGAATTCAATAAAATATATCTGGAATTAAGAATCTACTGATGACCATGAAAGCATTGTCAATTGTTGGAAAAACCCTAATGTCCTTTCGGGAAGGAAATCTGCCATCCTTACCTGGTCTGGCCTACATGTGACTCCAGAGCCACAGCAATGTGGTTGACTCTCAACTGCTCTCAGGCAACAAGGGATGGGCAATAAATGCTGGCCAGCCAGCAACACCCATGTCCCATGAATGAATATATTAAAAATTCAGTATTAAAAACTCCAATGCTATATCTGGGAGTGAAAGTGTGAAGTAAAGCTTTACACAAAAAAAAGAACTTCATTGACAAAACTGCAAAACTTACCGACCATCTATCATTCTGGTTTCTGATACCAATTAGTACTAACTTGTTTTATGCTGTGAATTTATGATTCAGAGCATAGGAACAGGAGGAGGCCATTCAGCCCCTTGAGCCTGCTCTGCCATTCAATAAGATCATGGTTGACCTGTGGCCTAACTCCATGTACCTGCCCTAGATCCATATCCCTTGATACCCTTTGCTCAATAAAAAATTGTCTATCTCAGACTTAAACCTAACAATTGAATCAGTATCTGCAGCCATTTGAGGGAGAGAGTTCCAAACCCTCCCCCACTCTCTGTGTGTAGAAGTGTTTTCTAACAACTCTCCTGAATTGCCTTGGCCCTAATTTTTAGATTATGGCCCCTGGTTCCAGAGCCTTCAACTAGTGGGAATAGCTTATCCTTATCCACCTTGTCCTTTCCTGTAAATATTTTGTAGACTTCTATCAGGTCATCCCTCAACCTTCTGAATGCAAGGGAATAAAGGCCTAATTTGTCTTAACCCCTGATTGCTAGAAAATAGTTTAGTAAGAAGTTTAACAACACCAGGTTAAAGTCCAACAGGTTTATTTGGTAGCAAAAGCCACACAAGCTTTCGAGGCTCTGAGCCCCTTCTTCAGGTGAGTGGGAATTCTGTTCACAAACAGAACTTATAAGACACAGACTCAATTTACATGAATAATGGTTGGAATGCGAATACTTACAACTAATCCAGTCTTTAAGAAACAAAACAATGGGAGTGGAGAGAGCATCAAGACAGGCTAAAAAGATGTGTATTGTCTCCAGATAAGACAGCCAGTGAAACTCTGCAGGTCCACGCAACCGGCTATGTCGAGGGCATCCTGAAACCCATTGTACAAAGAACCCCCAGCTTTTGTCGCGACACGACGGACTTCCTACAGAAACTCGGCACACATGGAGCAGTTGAACCAGGAGCGCTCCTCGTCACAATGGATGTCTCAGCACTCTACACCAGCATCCCCCATGACGATGGCATTGCTGCAACGGCCTCAGTGCTCAGCGCCAACAACTGCCAGTTTCCAGATGCAATTTTACATCTCATCCGCTTCATCCTGGACCACAATATCTTCACCTTCAACAACCAGTTCTTCATCCAGACACACGGAACAGCCATGGGGACCAAATTTGCACCTCAATATGCCAACATCTTCATGCACAGGTTCGAACAAGACTTCTTCACCGCACGGGACCTTCAACCGGTGCTATACACTAGATACATCGATGACATTTTCTTCCTTTGGACTCATGGTGAACAATCACTGAAACAACTCTATGATGACATCAACAAGTTCCATCCCACCATCAGGCTCACCATAGACTACTCTCCGGAATCGGTTGCATTCTTGGACACGCGCATCTCCATTAAGGACGGTCACCTCAGCACCTCACTGTACCGCAAGCCCACGGATAACCTCACGATGCTCCACTTCTCCAGCTTCCACCCTAAACACGTTAAAGAAGCCATCCCCTACGGACAAGCCCTCCGTATACACAGGATCTGCTCGGATGAGGAGGATCGCAACAGACACCTCCAGACGCTGAAAGATGCCCTCATAAGAACAGGATATGGCGCTAGACTCATTGATCAACAGTTCCAACGCGCCACAGCGAAAAACCGCACCGACCTCCTCAGAAGACAAACACGGGACACAGTGGACAGAGTACCCTTCGTTGTCCAGTACTTCCCCGGAGCGGAGAAGCTACGGCATCTCCTCCGGAGCCTTCAACATGTCATTGATGAAGACGAACATCTCGCCAAGGCCATCCCCACACCCCCACTTCTTGCCTTCAAACAACCGCACAACCTCAAACAGACCATTGTCCGCAGCAAACTACCCAGCCTTCAGGAGAACAGTGACCAAGACACCACACAACCCTGCCACAGCAACCTCTGCAAGACGTGCCGGATCATCGACACAGATGCCATCATCTCACGTGAGAACACCATCCACCAGGTACACGGTACATACTCTTGCAACTCGGCCAACGTTGTCTACCTGATATGCTGCAAGAAAGGATGTCCCGAGGCATGGTACATTGGGGAAACTATGCAGACGCTGCGACAACGGATGAATGAACACCGCTCGACAATCACCAGGCAAGACTGTTCTCTTCCTGTTGGGGAGCACTTCAGCGGTCACGGGCATTCGGCCTCTGATATTCGGGTAAGCGTTCTCCAAGGCGGCCTTCGCGACACACGACAGCGCAGAGTCGCGGAGCAGAAACTGATAGCCAGGTTCCGCACACACAAGGACGGCCTCAACCGGGATATTGGGTTTATGTCACACTATTTCACATAAATATTTCTGCTTTTTTCCTCCTGAGTCTTTATCATGCGATCCTAGAATCAGAATTTATGTCACACTATTTGTAACTCCCACAGTTGCGTGGACCTGCAGAGTTTCACTGGCTGTCTTGTCTGGAGACAATACACATCTTTTTAGCCTGTCTTGATGCTCTCTCCACTCCCATTGTTTTGTTTCTTAAAGACTGGATTAGTTGTAAGTATTCGCATTCCAACCATTATTCATGTAAATTGAGTCTGTGTCTTATAAGTTCTGTTTGTGAACAGAATTCCCACTCACCTGAAGAAGGGGCTCAGAGCCTCGAAAGCTTGTGTGGCTTTTGCTACCAAATAAACCTGTTGGACTTTAACCTGGTGTTGTTAAACTTCTTACTGTGTTTACCCCAGTCCAACGCCGGCATCTCCACATCAGAAAATAGTTTGCCACTCATCACACTCACTTCAGTGAGGACTCTTACAGTTGTTAAGGAGATACAGAGTATTCATCCGCCATCATTCTGGGTAAGATTCAAACAGGTGTCCCAAAAATGACAAGACAGTGGGTCTGATTTTCCTTTCCTACGTGGCTGGTGACACTTATTGCCTGGGCGCAAAGGAAGGGAAAGGAGTGAGGGATCCTTGACAACAAGTACACACTTCCCGAGGACTCCCTGGAAATTTCCAAGCAATTTCTGAGAGAGCATTGAAAATTAGCATGACAATAAGTGGGAGACACATAGGCCTGGACTTTCATTCCCACATCAGGGTACAATCAGGGAAACTCCCAGCTTTGCACACCTAACATCTGAAAAAGCATCCTGTGTGTTCTGCAAGCAAAGGATTTGTTTAAACTACAGGCCGTTTACAAAAAGATTGACCGAAGATTTAAGTGCCTTGATAACTTAACAGTTCCAATGCATTTATCTACCTATTCCACACATTCATGTCTACCTTTAACAATTCTAAAGGTGATGTGGAGATGCCGGCGTTGGACTGGGTGGGCACAGTAAGAAGTCTCACAACATCAGGTTAAAGTCCAACAGGTTTATTTGGTAGCACGAGCTTTCGGAACGTTGCCCCTTCATCAATCCTAAAGGTCACTTGGCCCCTCCAAAAGGTGTTCCAAGAGCTCTCCAAAAGATTATCCTGCCTCTCCGAAGAACTCCGGCACATTCATACCTTCTCTTGAAAAGTCTCCGGCATTCATTTTGGCTGTTAAAGACTGTCTACATCATTGCTAAAATCCAGCCCAAACTCCCCCTTTCCTGTCTGAGGAATGCACTGGAATCCATTAAGAAGGGCACCCAGAAGACATAGGCCTACTCCAACTTTGGTCAGAGGGCTGAAAAAGCAGGTAGCAGGGCATTGGAGGACTGAAAAGATTATTTATCTCTTCTGATCGTGTTTCCTTCACTGCTGGGGGCCTTGTGGCTGCAGGAAGGCTCCACAACCATCCCACCTCCAGGTCTTCCTGGCTAACAGCAACGGTTGTAATTCCAGCTCATGTTCAGTGGCAAGGTCCTGTCGAAGATTGGACCTCCACCTGATATGATAACTGGGACCCAGAAATAGAGGCAGGTTCAGGCCATGCAGAACATATTTCAGGTATCTGTAGGAATGAAGGATACAGGTGATCAGATGCCATCAGATAAGACTTGGTTGCATCACAGCTTGGTATGGCTCCTGCTCTGCCCAAGACTGCAAGAAACTACAAAGGGCTATGAATGAAGCCCAGACCATCACACAAACCAGCCTCCCATCCAATGACTCTGTCTACACTTCCCGCTGCCTCAGCAAAGCAGCCAGCATAATTAAGGACCCCATGCACCCCAGACATTCTCTCTTCCACCTTCTTCCTTCGGGAAAAAGATACAAAAGTCTGAGGTCATGTACCAACCGACTCAAGAACAGCTTCTTCCCTGCTGCTGTCAGACGTTTGAATGGACCTACCTTGCACTAAGTTGATCTTTCTCTACACCCTAACTATGACTATAACACTACATTTTGCACTCTCTTTCCTTCTCTATGAACAGTATGCTTTGTCTGTATAGCGTGCAAGAAACAATACTTTTCACTGTATAGTAATACATTTGACAATAATAAATCAAATCAAAGACATGCAGTGGCTAGTCACTGGTTACTTAATCTTCCATTTTTGTACCAAAATATACAGAGGACAAGGGGGGACGGCTGGAAGTGATTTGTTGGCCAGTAACACAGTCACGCAGAGGTGATGATGCTATAAAGGGTGAAAGCGAAACCTATCTGATAAACATCAGCAGCAATGTAAGATTAAGTTACCATCCCGAACAAACACATTTCTATTTTCCATTTATAGAAGGTGTCTGTGCGCTCAACTTGATATAAATAGCATCATGTCGGTGAAAAGGCACAAATAATAGACTGATTTAAACATGACTATTTGGTATTGTGTAACTGGTAAGGAATATGTTTGTCCAGCAGTTAATTACTGAAACATTTTCCCAACACTATTGGCCCTTTGGTCCATTATTCATGAATGAAAAATATCTGTAACATTATTGCTTTGTTGCTGCACTGCAGTATAGTTGATTTTTTATAAACAATATTATATAAAACATAACTTTTTTTTATTAGTATCACACGTAGGTTTACATTGACACTGCAATGAAGGTTACTGTGAAAATCCCCTAGTTGCCACACTTCAGCGCCTGTTCGGGTACACTGAGGGAGAATTTAGCGTGGCCAATGCACCTAACCAGCACGTCTTTCAGACTGCGGGAGGAAACCGGCGCACCCGGAGGAAACCCACGCAGACACGGGGAAAACGTGCGGACTCTGCACAGATCGTGACCCAAGCCGGGAATTGAAACCGGATCCCTGAGGCCGCAGTGCTAACCAGTGTACCACCGCATCACTCTTATGGAACAATACAACACAGGAGCAGGCCCTTCAGCCCACAATGTGTGCCGAACATGATGCCAAATTGAACTAATCCCTTCTGCCTGCTCTTAGTGCATATCCCGCTATTCCTGGCATATTCACATGCTTATCTAAAAGCCCCTTAAACGCCCCTATTGTATCTGCTTGCACCACC